>NW_027473898.1:0-124087 GCF_050947335.1 Megachile rotundata
TGATTGTGATTGTATGATTGTGATTGTATGATTGTGATTGTATGATAGTGATTGTATGATTGTATTTGGGAGATTGTGATTGTATGATTGTATTTGGGAGATTGTATTTGGGATATTGTAATTGTATGATTGCGATTGTATGATTGTGATTGTATGATTGTGATGTATGATTGTAATTGTATGATTATGATTGTATGATTGTGATTGTATGATTGAGATTGTATGATTGTGATTGTATGCTTGCGATTGTATGAATGTGATTGTATGATTGTGATTGTATGATTGTGATTGTATGCTTGCGATTGTATGAATGTGATTGTATGATTGTGATTGTATGATTGTGATTGTATGATTGTGATTGTATGATTGTGATTGTATGATTGTGATTGTATGATTGTGATTGTATGATTGTGATTGTATGATTGTGATTTTATGATTGTGATTGTATGATTGTGATTGTATGATTGTGATTGTATGATTATGATTGTATGATTGCGATTGTATGATTGTATTTGGGTGATTGTATTTGGGAGATTGTATTTGGGAGATTGTAATTGTATGATTGCGATTGTATGATTGTGATTGTATGATTGCGATTGTATGAATGCGATTGTATGATTGTGATTGTATGATTGTGATTGTATGATTGTGATTGTATGATAGTGATTGTATGATTGTATTTGGGAGATTGTGATTGTATGATTGTATTTGGTAGGATGGTACCAGTGAAGGAACTAGATTGTGATTGTATGATTGTATTTGGGAGATTGTATTTGGGATATTGTAATTGTATGATTGCGATTGTATGATTGTGATTGTATGATTGTGGTGTATGATTGTAATTGTATGATTATGATTGTATGATTGTGATTGTATGATTGAGATTGTATGATTGTGATTGTATGCTTGCGATTGTATGAATGTGATTGTATGATTGTGATTGTATGATTGTGATTGTATGATTGTGATTGTATGATTGTGATTGTATGATTGTGATTGTATGATTGTGATTGTATGATTGTGATTGTATGATTGTGATTTTATGATTGTGATTGTATGATTGTGAATGTACGATTGTGATTGTATGATTGTGATTGTATGATTTTGATAGTACGATTGTGATTGTATGATTGTGATTGTATGATTGTGATTGTATGATTGTGATTGTATGATTGTGATTGTATGATTGTGATTGTATGATTGTATTTGCGAGATTGTATTTGGGATACTGTAATTGTATGATTGCGATTGTATGATTGCGATTGTATGATTGTGATTGTATGATTGTGTATGTATGATTGTGATTGTATGATTGTATTTGGGAGATTGTATTTGGGATATTGTAATTATATGATTGCGATTGAATGATTGTGATTGTATGATTGTGATGTATGATTGTAATTGTATGATTATGATTGTATGATTGTGATTGTATGATTGTGATGGTATGATTGTGATTGTATGATTGCGATCGTATGATTGTGATTGTACGATTATGATTGTATGATTGTGATTGTATGATTGCGATTGTATGATTGTGAAGTTTGTATTTTTGTGATTTTATGATTGTGATTGTATGATTGTGATTGTATGATTGTGATTGTATGATTGCGATTGTATGAATGCGATTGTATGATTGTGATTGCATAATTGTGATTGTATGATTGTGATTGTATGATTGTGATTGTCTGATTGTGGTTGTATGATTGTAATTGTATGATTGAGATTGTATGATTGTGATTGTATGATTGCGATTGTATGATTGCGATTGTATGATTGCGATTGTATGATTGCGATTGTATGATTGTGATTGTATGATTGTGATTGTATGATTGTGATTGTATGATTGTGATTGTATGATTGTGATTGTATGATTGTATTTGGGAGATTGTATTTGGGATATTGTAATTGTATGATTGCGATTGTATGATTGTGATTGTATGATTGTGATGTATGATTGTAATTGTATGATTATGATTGTATGATTGTGATTGTATGATTGAGATTGTATGATTGTGATTGTATGCTTGCGATTGTATGAATGTGATTGTATGATTGTGATTGTATGATTGTGATTGTATGATTGTGATTGTATGATTGTGATTGTATGATTGTGATTGTATGATTGTGATTGTATGATTGTGATTGTATGATTGTGATTTTATGATTGTGATTGTATGATTGTGATTGTATGATTATGATTGTATGATTGCGATTGTATGATTGTATTTGGGTGATTGTATTTGGGAGATTGTATTTGGGAGATTGTAATTGTATGATTGCGATTGTATGATTGTGATTGTATGATTGCGATTGTATGAATGCGATTGTATGATTGTGATTGTATGGTTGTGATTGTATGATTGTGATTGTATGATAGTGATTGTATGATTGTATTTGGGAGATTGTGATTGTATGATTGTATTTGGGAGATTGTATTTGGGATATTGTAATTGTATGATTGCGATTGTATGATTGTGATTGTATGATTGTGATGTATGATTGTAATTGTATGATTATGATTGTATGATTGTGATTGTATGATTGAGATTGTATGATTGTGATTGTATGCTTGCGATTGTATGAATGTGATTGTATGATTGTGATTGTATGATTGTGATTGTATGATTGTGATTGTATGATTGTGATTGTATGATTGTGATTGTATGATTGTGATTGTATGATTGTGATTGTATGATTGTGATTGTATGATTGTGGTTGTATGATTGTGATTTTATGATTGTGATTGTATGATTGTGATTGTATGATTGTGATTGTATGATTGTGATTGTATGATTGTGATTGTATGATTGTATTTGGGAGATTGTATTTGGGATATTGTAATTGTATGATTGCGATTGTATGATTGTGATTGTATGATTGTGATGTATGATTGTAATTGTATGATTATGATTGTATGATTGTGATTGTATGATTGTGATTGTATGATTGAGATTGTATGATTGTGATTGTATGCTTGCGATTGTATGAATGCGATTGTATGATTGTGATTGTATGATTGTGATTGTATGATTGTGATTGTATTATTGTGATTGTATGATTGTGATTGTATGATTGTGATTGTATGATTGTGATTGTATGATTGTGATTTTATGATTGTGATTGTATGATTGTGATTGTATGATTATGATTGTATGATTGCGATTGTATGATTGTATTTGGGTGATTGTATTTGGGAGATTGTATTTGGGAGATTGTAATTGTATGAATGCGATTGTATGATTGTGATTGTATGATTGTGATTGTATGATTGTGATTGTATGATTGTGATTTTATGATTGTGATTGTATGATTGTGATTGTATGATTGTGATTGTATGATTGTGATTGTATGACTGTGATTGTATGATTGTATTTGCGAGATTGTATTTGGGATACTGTAATTGTATGATTGCGATTGTATGATTGCGATTGTATGATTGTGATTGTATGATTGTGAATGTATGATTGTGATTGTATGATTGTATTTGGGAGATTGTATTTGGGATATTGTAATTATATTATTGCGATTGAATGATTGTGATTGTATGATTGTGATGTATGATTGTAATTGTATGATTATGATTGTATGATTGTGATTGTATGATTGTGATGGTATGATTGTGATTGTATGATTGCGATCGTATGATTGTGATTGTACGATTATGATTGTATGATTGTGATTGTATGATTGCGATTGTATGATTGTGAAGTTTGTATTTTTGTGATTTTATGATTGTGATTGTATGATTGTGATTGTATGATTGTGATTGTATGATTGCGATTGTATGAATGCGATTGTATGATTGTGATTGCATAATTGTGATTGTATGATTGTGATTGTATGATTGTGATTGTCTGATTGTGGTTGTATGATTGTAATTGTATGATTGAGATTGTATGATTGTGATTGTATGATTGCGATTGTATGATTGCGATTGTATGATTGCGATTGTATGATTGTGATTGTATGATTGTGATTGTATGATTGTGATTGTATGATTGTGATTGTATGATTGTGATTGTATGACTGTGATTGTATGATTGTGATTGTATGATTGTTAAAGTATGATTGTGATGGTATGATTGTTAAAGTATGATTGTGATGGTATGATTGTGATTGTATGATTGTGATTGTATGATTGTGATTGTATGATTGTGATTGTATGATTGTGATTGTATGATTGTGATTGTATGATTGTGATAGTATGATTGTGATTGTATGATTGCGATTGTATGATTGTGATTGTATGATTGCGATTGTATCAATGCTATTGTATGATTGTGATTGTATGATTGTGATTGTATGATTGTGATTGTATGATTGAGATTGTATGATTGTTATTGTATGCTTGCGATTGTATGAATGTGATTGTATGATTGTGATGGTATGATTGTGATTGTATGATTGTGATTGAATGATTGTGATTGTATGATTGTGATTGTATGATTGTGATTGTATGATTGTATTTGGGAGATTGTATTTGGGATATTGTAATTGTATGATTGCGATTGTATGATTGCGATTGTATGATTGTGATTACATGATTGTGATTGTATGATTGTGATTGTATGATTGTGATTGTATGATTGTGATTGTATGATTGTGATTGTATGATTGTGATTGTATGATTGTGATTGTATGATTGTGATTGTATGATTGTGATTGTATGATTGTGATTGTATGATTGTGATTGTATGATTGTGATAGTATGATTGTGATTGTATGATTGTGATTGTATGATTGTGATTGTATGATTGTGATTTTATGATTGTGATTGTATGATTGTGATTGTATGATTATGATTGTATGATTGCGATTGTATGATTGTATTTGGGTGATTGTATTTGAGAGATTGTATTTGGGAGATTGTAATTGTATGATTGCGATTGTATGATTGTGATGTATGATTGTAATTGTATGATTATGATTGTATGATTGCGATTGTATGATTGCGATTGTATGATTGTGATTGTATGATTAAGTTTGTATTTTTGTGATTTTATGATTGTGATTGTATGATTGTGATTGTATGATTGTGATTGTATGATTGTGATTGTATGATTGCGATTGTATGAATGCGATTGTATGATTGTGATTGCATAATTGTGATTGTATGATTGTGATAGTATGATTGTGATTGTATGATTGCGATTGTATGATTGTGATTGTATGATTGCGATTGTATCAATGCTATTGTATGATTGTGATTGTATGATTGTGATTGTATGATTGTGATTGTATGATTGTGATTGTATGATTGTGATTGTATGATTGTGATTGTATGATTGTGATTGTATGATTGTGATTGTATGATTGTGATTGTATGATTGTGATTGTATGATTGTGATTGTATGATTGTATTTGGGAGATTGTATTTGGGATATTGTAATTGTATGATTGCGATTGTATGATTGTGATTGTATGATTGTGATGTATGATTGTAATTGTATGATTATGATTGTATGATTGTGATTGTATGATTGAGATTGTATGATTGTTATTGTATGCTTGCGATTGTATGAATGTGATTGTATGATTGTGATGGTATGATTGTGATTGTATGATTGTGATTGTATGATTGTGATTGTATGATTGTGATTGTATGATTGTGATTGTATGATTGTATTTGGGAGATTGTATTTGGGATATTGTAATTGTATGATTGCGATTGTATGATTGCGATTGTATGATTGTGATTACATGATTGTGATTGTATGATTGTGATTGTATGATTGTGATTGTATGATTGTGATTGTATGATTGTGATTGTATGATTGTGATTGTATGATTGTGATTGTATGATTGTGATTGTATGATTGTGATTGTATGATTGTGATAGTATGATTGTGATTGTATGATTGTGATTGTATGATTGTGATTGTATGATTGTGATTGTATGATTGTATTTGGGAGATTGTATTTGGGAGATTGTATTTGGGAGATTGTAATTGTATGATTGCGATTGTATGATTGTGATTGTATGATTGCGATTGTATGATTGTGATTGTATGATTGTGATGTATGATTGTAATTGTATGATTATGATTGTATGATTGTGATAGTATGATTGTGATTGTATGATTGTATTTGGGAGATTGTAGTTGGGAGATTGTATTTGGGAGATTGTATTTGGCAGATTGTATTTGGGAGATTGTAATTGTATGATTGCGATTGTATGATTGTGATTGTATGATTGTGATTGTATGATTGTGATTGTATGATTGTGATTGTATTTTTGTGATTTTATGATTGTGATTGTATGATTGTGATTGTATGATTGCGATTGTATGAATGCGATTGTATGATTGTGATTGCATAATTGTGATTGTATGATTGTGATTGTATGATTGTGATTGTCTGATTGTGGTTGTATGATTGTAATTGTATGATTGAGATTGTATGATTGTGATTGTATGATTGCGATTGTATGATTGTGATTGTATGATTGTGATTGTATGATTGTGATTGTATGATTGTGATTGCATGATTGTGATTGTATGATTGTGATTTTATGATTGTGATTGTATGATTGTGAATGTACGATTGTGATTGTATGATTGTGATTGTATGATTTTGATAGTACGATTGTGATTGTATGATTGTGATTGTATGATTGTGATTGTATGATTGTGATTGTATGATTGTGATTGTATGATTGTGATTGTATAATTGTGATTGTATGATTGTGATTGTATGATTGTGATTGTATGATTGTGATTGTATGATTGTGATTGTATGATTGTGATTGTATGATTGTGATTGTATGATTGTCATTGTATGATTGTGATAGTATGATTGTGATTGTATGATTGTGATTGTATGATTGTGATTGTATGATTATGATTGTATGATTGCGATTGTATGATTGTATTTGGGTGATTGTATTTGGGAGATTGTATTTGGGAGATTGTAATTGTATGATTGCGATTGTATGATTGTGATTGTATGCTTGCGATTGTATGAATGTGATTGTATGATTGTGATTGTATGATTGTGATTGTATGCTTGCGATTGTATGAATGTGATTGTATGATTGTGATTGTATGATTGTGATTGTATGATTGTGATTGTATGATTGTGATTGTATGATTGTGATTGTATGATTGTGATTGTATGATTGTGATTGTATGATTGTGATTGTATGATTGTGATTGTATGATTGTGATTGTATGATTGTGATTGTATGACTGTGATTGTATGATTGTGATTGTATGATTGTTAAAGTATGATTGTGATGGTATGATTGTTAAAGTATGATTGTGATGGTATGATTGTGATTGTATGATTGTGATTGTATGATTGTGATTGTATGATTGTGATTGTATGATTGTGATTGTATGATTGTGATTGTATGATTGTGATAGTATGATTGTGATTGTATGATTGCGATTGTATGATTGTGATTGTATGATTGCGATTGTATCAATGCTATTGTATGATTGTGATTGTATGATTGTGATTGTATGACTGTGATTGTATGATTGTGATTGTATGATTGTGATTGTATGATTGTGATTGTATGATTGTGATTGTATGATTGTGATTGTATGATTGTGATTGTATGATTGTGATTGTATGATTGTGATTGTATGATTGTGATTGTATGATTGTGATTGTATGATTGTGATTGTATGATTGTGATTGTATGATTGCATTTGGGAGATTGTATTTGGGATATTGTAATTGTATGATTGCGATTGTATGATTGTGATTGTATGATTGTGATGTATGATTGTAATTGTATGATTATGATTGTATGATTGTGATTGTATGATTGAGATTGTATAATTGTTATTGTATGCTTGCGATTGTATGAATGTGATTGTATGATTGTGATGGTATGATTGTGATTGTATGATTGTGATTGTATGATTGTGATTGTATGATTGTGATTGTATGATTGTGATTGTATGATTGTGATTGTATGATTGTATTTGGGAGATTGTATTTGGGATATTGTAATTGTATGATTGCGATTGTATGATTGCGATTGTATGATTGTGATTACATGATTGTGATTGTATGATTGTGATTGTATGATTGTGATTGTATGATTGTGATTGTATGATTGTGATTGTATGATTGTGATTGTATGATTGTGATTGTATGATTGTGATTGTATGATTGTGATTGTATGATTGTGATAGTATGATTGTGATTGTATGATTGTGATTGTATGATTGTGATTGTATGATTGTGATTGTATGATTGTATTTGGGAGATTGTATTTGGGAGATTGTATTTCGGAGATTGTAATTGTATGATTGCGATTGTATGATTGTGATTGTATGATTGCGATTGTATGATTGTGATTGTATGATTGTGATGTATGATTGTAATTGTATGATTATGATTGTATGATTGTGATAGTATGATTGTGATTGTATGATTGTATTTGGGAGATTGTAGTTGGGAGATTGTATTTGGGAGATTGTATTTGGCAGATTGTATTTGGGAGATTGTAATTGTATGATTGCGATTGTATGATTGTGATTGTATGATTGTGATTGTATGATTGTGATTGTATTTTTGTGATTTTATGATTGCGATTGTATGATTGTGATTGTATGATTGCGATTGTATGAATGCGATTGTATGATTGTGATTGCATAATTGTGATTGTATGATTGTGATTGTATGATTGTGATTGTCTGATTGTGGTTGTATGATTGTAATTGTATGATTGAGATTGTATGATTGTGATTGTATGATTGCGATTGTATGATTGTGATTGTATGATTGTGATTGTATGATTGTGATTGTATGATTGTGATTGCATGATTGTGATTGTATGATTGTGATTTTATGATTGTGATTGTATGATTGTGAATGTACGATTGTGATTGTATGATTGTGATTGTATGATTATGATAGTACGATTGTGATTGTATGATTGTGATTGTATGATTGTGATTGTATGATTGTGATTGTATGATTGTGATTGTATGATTGTGATTGTATGATTGTGATTCTATGATTGTGATTGTATAATTGTGATTGTATGATTGTGATTGTATGATTGTGATTGTATGATTGTGATTGTATGATTGTGATTGTATGATTGTGATTGTATGATTGTGATTGTATGATTGTCATTGTATGATTGTGATAGTATGATTGTGATTGTATGATTGTGATTGTATGATTGTGATTGTATGATTATGATTGTATGATTGCGATTGTATGATTGTATTTGGGTGATTGTATTTGGGAGATTGTATTTGGGAGATTGTAATTGTATGATTGCAATTGTATGATTGTGATTGTATGATTGCGATTGTATGAATGCGATTGTATGATTGTGATTGTATGATTGTGATTGTATGATTGTGATTGTATGATAGTGATTGTATGATTGTATTTGGGAGATTGTGATTGTATGATTGTGTTTGGGAGATTGTATTTGGGATATTGTAATTTTATGATTGCGATTGTATGATTGTGATTGTATGATTGTGATGTATGATTGTAATTGTATGATTATGATTGTATGATTGTGATTGTATGATTGAGATTGTATGATTTTGATTGTATGCTTGCGATTGTATGAATGTGATTGTATGATTGTGATTGTATGATTGTGATTGTATGCTTGCGATTGTATGAATGTGATTGTATGATTGTGATTGTATGATTGTGATTGTATGATTGTGATTGTATGATTGTGATTGTATGATTGTGATTGTATGATTGTGATTGTATGATTGTGATTGTATGATTGTGATTGTATGATTGTGATTGTATGATTGTGATTGTATGATTGTGATTTTATGATTGTGATTGTATGATTGTGATTGTATGATTGTGATTGTATGATTGTGATTGTATGATTGTGATTGTATGATTGTATTTGGGAGATTGTATTTGGGATATTGTAATTGTATGATTGCGATTGTATGATTGTGATTGTATGATTGTGATGTATGATTGTAATTGTATGATTATGATTGTATGATTGTGATTGTATGATTGAGATTGTATGATTGTGATTGTATGCTTGCGATTGTATGAATGCGATTGTATGATTGTGATTGTATGATTGTGATTGTATGATTGTGATTGTATGATAGTGATTGTATGATTGTATTTGGGAGATTGTGATTGTATGATTGTATTTGGGAGATTGTATTTGGGATATTGTAATTGTATGATTGCGATTGTATGATTGTGATTGTATGATTGTGATGTATGATTGTAATTGTATGATTATGATTGTATGATTGTGATTGTATGATTGAGATTGTATGATTGTGATTGTATGCTTGCGATTGTATGAATGTGATTGTATGATTGTGATTGTATGATTGTGATTGTATGCTTGCGATTGTATGAATGTGATTGTATGATTGTGATTGTATGATTGTGATTGTATGATTGTGATTGTATGATTGTGATTGTATGATTGTGATTGTATGATTGTGATTGTATGATTGTGATTGTATGATTGTGATTGTATGATTGTGATTTTATGATTGTGATTGTATGATTGTGATTGTATGATTGTGATTGTATGATTATGATTGTATGATTGCGATTGTATGATTGTATTTGGGTGATTGTATTTGGGAGATTGTATTTGGGAGATTGTAATTGTATGATTGCGATTGTATGATTGTGATTGTATGATTGCGATTGTATGAATGCGATTGTATGATTGTGATTGTATGATTGTGATTGTATGATTGTGATTGTATGATAGTGATTGTATGATTGTATTTGGGAGATTGTGATTGTATGATTGTATTTGGGAGATTGTATTTGGGATATTGTAATTGTATGATTGCGATTGTATGATTGTGATTGTATGATTGTGATGTATGATTGTAATTGTATGATTATGATTGTATGATTGTGATTGTATGATTGAGATTGTATGATTGTGATTGTATGCTTGCGATTGTATGAATGTGATTGTATGATTGTGATTGTATGATTGTGATTGTATGATTGTGATTGTATGATTGTGATTGTATGATTGTGATTGTATGATTGTGATTGTATGATTGTGATTGTATGATTGTGATTTTATGATTGTGATTGTATGATTGTGAATGTACGATTGTGATTGTATGATTGTGATTGTATGATTTTGATAGTACGATTGTGATTGTATGATTGTGATTGTATGATTGTGATTGTATGATTGTGATTGTATGATTGTGATTGTATGATTGTGATTGTATGATTGTGATTGTATGATTGTATTTGCGAGATTGTATTTGGGATACTCTAACTGTATGATTGCGATTGTATGATTGCGATTGTATGATTGTGATTGTATGATTGTGTATGTATGATTGTGATTGTATGATTGTATTTGGGAGATTGTATTTGGGATATTGTAATTATATGATTGCGATTGAATGATTGTGATTGTATGATTGTGATGTATGATTGTAATTGTATGATTATGATTGTATGATTGTGATTGTATGATTGTGATGGTATGATTGTGATTGTATGATTGCGATCGTATGATTGTGATTGTACGATTATGATTGTATGATTGTGATTGTATGATTGCGATTGTATGATTGTGAAGTTTGTATTTTTGTGATTTTATGATTGTGATTGTATGATTGTGATTGTATGATTGTGATTGTATGATTGCGATTGTATGAATGCGATTGTATGATTGTGATTGCATAATTGTGATTGTATGATTGTGATTGTATGATTGTGATTGTCTGATTGTGGTTGTATGATTGTAATTGTATGATTGAGATTGTATGATTGTGATTGTATGATTGCGATTGTATGATTGCGATTGTATGTTTGCGATTGTATGATTGCGATTGTATGATTGTGATTGTATGATTGTGATTGTATGATTGTGATTGTATGATTGTGATTGTATGATTGTGATTGTATGATTGTATTTGGGAGATTGTATTTGGGATATTGTAATTGTATGATTGCGATTGTATGATTGTGATTGTATGATTGTGATGTATGATTGTAATTGTATGATTATGATTGTATGATTGTGATTGTATGATTGAGATTGTATGATTGTGATTGTATGCTTGCGATTGTATGAATGTGATTGTATGATTGTGATTGTATGATTGTGATTGTATGATTGTGATTGTATGATTGTGATTGTATGATTGTGATTGTATGATTGTGATTGTATGATTGTGATTGTATGATTGTGATTTTATGATTGTGATTGTATGATTGTGATTGTATGATTATGATTGTATGATTGCGATTGTATGATTGTATTTGGGTGATTGTATTTGGGAGATTGTATTTGGGAGATTGTAATTGTATGATTGCGATTGTATGATTGTGATTGTATGATTGCGATTGTATGAATGCGATTGTATGATTGTGATTGTATGGTTGTGATTGTATGATTGTGATTGTATGATAGTGATTGTATGATTGTATTTGGGAGATTGTGATTGTATGATTGTATTTGGGAGATTGTATTTGGGATATTGTAATTGTATGATTGCGATTGTATGATTGTGATTGTATGATTGTGATGTATGATTGTAATTGTATGATTATGATTGTATGATTGTGATTGTATGATTGTGATTGTATGATTGAGATTGTATGATTGTGATTGTATGCTTGCGATTGTATGAATGCGATTGTATGATTGTGATTGTATGATTGTGATTGTATGATTGTGATTGTATGATTGTGATTGTATGATTGTGATTGTATGATTGTGATTGTATGATTGTGATTGTATGATTGTGATTTTATGATTGTGATTGTATGATTGTGATTGTATGATTATGATTGTATGATTGCGATTGTATGATTGTATTTGGGTGATTGTATTTGGGAGATTGTATTTGGGAGATTGTAATTGTATGATTGCGATTGTATGATTGTGATTGTATGATTGCGATTGTATGAATGCGATTGTATGATTGTGATTGTATGATTGTGATTGTATGATTGTGATTGTATGATAGTGATTGTATGATTGTATTTGGGAGATTGTGATTGTATGATTGTATTTGGGAGATTGTATTTGGGATATTGTAATTGTATGATTGCGATTGTATGATTGTGATTGTATGATTGTGATGTATGATTGTAATTGTATGATTATGATTGTATGATTGTGATTGTATGATTGAGATTGTATGATTGTGATTGTATGCTTGCGATTGTATGAATGTGATTGTATGATTGTGATTGTATGATTGTGATTGTATGATTGTGATTGTATGATTGTGATTGTATGATTGTGATTGTATGATTGTGATTGTATGATTGTGATTTTATGATTGTGATTGTATGATTGTGAATGTACGATTGTGATTGTATGATTGTGATTGTATGATTTTGATAGTACGATTGTGATTGTATGATTGTGATTGTATGATTGTGATTGTATGATTGTGATTGTATGATTGTGATTGTATGATTGTGATTGTATGATTGTGATTGTATGATTGTATTTGCGAGATTGTATTTGGGATACTGTAATTGTATGATTGCGATTGTATGATTGCGATTGTATGATTGTGATTGTATGATTGTGTATGTATGATTGTGATTGTATGATTGTATTTGGGAGATTGTATTTGGGATATTGTAATTATATGATTGCGATTGAATGATTGTGATTGTATGATTGTGATGTATGATTGTAATTGTATGATTATGATTGTATGATTGTGATTGTATGATTGTGATGGTATGATTGTAATTGTATGATTGCGATCGTATGATTGTGATTGTACGATTATGATTGTATGATTGTGATTGTATGATTGCGATTGTATGATTGTGAAGTTTGTATTTTTGTGATTTTATGATTGTGATTGTATGATTGTGATTGTATGATTGTGATTGTATGATTGCGATTGTATGAATGCGATTGTATGATTGTGATTGCATAATTGTGATTGTATGATTGTGATTGTATGATTGTGATTGTCTGATTGAGATTGTATGATTGTGATTGTATGATTGCGATTGTATGATTGCGATTGTATGATTGCGATTGTATGATTGTGATTGTATGATTGTGATTGTATGATTGTGATTGTATGATTGTGATTGTATGATTGTGATTGTATGACTGTGATTGTATGATTGTGATTGTATGATTGTTAAAGTATGATTGTGATGGTATGATTGTGATTGTATGATTGTGATTGTATGATTGTGATTGTATGATTGTGATTGTATGATTGTGATTGTATGATTGTGATTGTATGATTGTGATAGTATGATTGTGATTGTATGATTGCGATTGTATGATTGTGATTGTATGATTGCGATTGTATCAATGCTATTGTATGATTGTGATTGTATGATTGTGATTGTATGATTGTGATTGTATGATTGTGATTGTATGATTGTGATTGTATGATTGTGATTGTATGATTGTGATTGTATGATTGTGATTGTATGATTGTGATTGTATGATTGTGATTGTATGATTGTGATTGTATGATTGTGATTGTATGATTGTGATTGTATGATTGTGATTGTATGATTGTATTTGGGAGATTGTATTTGGGATATCGTAATTGTATGATTGCGATTGTATGATTGTGATTGTATGATTGTGATGTATGATTGTAATTGTATGATTATGATTGTATGATTGTGATTGTATGATTGAGATTGTATGATTGTTATTGTATGCTTGCGATTGTATGAATGTGATTGTATGATTGTGATGGTATGATTGTGATTGTATGATTGTGATTGTATGATTGTGATTGTATGATTGTGATTGTATGATTGTGATTGTATGATTGTATTTGGCAGATTGTATTTGGGAGATTGTAATTGTATGATTGCGATTGTATGATTGTGATTGTATGATTGTGATTGTATGATTGTGATTGTATGATTGTGATTGTATTTTTGTGATTTTATGATTGTGATTGTATGATTGTGATTGTATGATTGCGATTGTATGAATGCGATTGTATGATTGTGATTGCATAATTGTGATTGTATGATTGTGATTGTATGATTGTGATTGTCTGATTGTGGTTGTATGATTGTAATTGTATGATTGAGATTGTATGATTGTGATTGTATGATTGCGATTGTATGATTGTGATTGTATGATTGTGATTGTATGATTGTGATTGTATGATTGTGATTGCATGATTGTGATTGTATGATTGTGATTTTATGATTGTGATTGTATGATTGTGAATGTACGATTGTGATTGTATGATTGTGATTGTATGATTTTGATAGTACGATTGTGATTGTATGATTGTGATTGTATGATTGTGATTGTATGATTGTGATTGTATGATTGTGATTCTATGATTGTGATCGTATGATTGTGATTGTATGATTGTGATTGTATGATTGTGATTGTATGATTGTGATTGTATGATTGTGATTGTATGATTGTGATTGTATGATTGTCATTGTATGATTGTGATAGTATGATTGTGATTGTATGATTGTGATTGTATGATTGTGATTGTATGATTATGATTGTATGATTGCGATTGTATGATTGTATTTGGGTGATTGTATTTGGGAGATTGTATTTGGGATATTGTAATTGTATGATTGCGATTGTATGATTGTGATTGTATGATTGTGATGTATGATTGTAATTGTATGATTATGATTGTATGATTGTGATTGTATGATTGAGATTGTATGATTGTGATTGTATGCTTGCGATTGTATGAATGTGATTGTATGATTGTGATTGTATGATTGTGATTGTATGCTTGCGATTGTATGAATGTGATTGTATGATTGTGATTGTATGATTGTGATTGTATGATTGTGATTGTATGATTGTGATTGTATGATTGTGATTGTATGATTGTGATTGTATGATTGTGATTGTATGATTGTGATTGTATGATTGTGATTGTATGATTGTGATTGTATGATTGTGATTGTATGATTGTGATTGTATGATTGTGATTGTATGATTGTGATTGTATGATTGTGATTGTATGATTGTGATTGTATGATTGTGATTGTATGATTGTGATTGTATGATTGTGATAGTATGATTGTGATTGTATGATTGTGATGTATGATTGTAATTGTATGATTATGATTGTATGATTGTGATTGTATGATTGAGATTGTATGATTGTTATTGTATGCTTGCGATTGTATGAATGTGATTGTATGATTGTGATGGTATGATTGTGATTGTATGATTGTGATTGTATGATTGTGATTGTATGATTGTGATTGTATGATTGTATTTGGGAGATTGTATTTGGGATATTGTAATTGTATGATTGCGATTGTATGTTTGCGATTGTATGATTGTGATTACATGATTGTGATTGTATGATTGTGATTGTATGATTGTGATTGTATGATTGTGATTGTATGATTGTGATTGTATGATTGTGATTGTATGATTGTGATTGTATGATTGTGATTGTATGATTGTGATTGTATGATTGTGATTGTATGATTGTGATTGTATGATTGTGATTGTATGATTGTGATAGTATGATTGTGATTGTATGATTGTGATTGTATGATTGTGATTGTATGATTGTGATTGTATGATTGTATTTGGGAGATTGTATTTGGGAGATTGTAATTGTATGATTGCGATTGTATGATTGTGATTGTATGATTGCGATTGTATGATTGTGATTGTATGATTGTGATGTATGATTGTAATTGTATGATTATGATTGTATGATCGTGATAGTATGATTGTGATTGTATGATTGTATTTGGGAGATTGTAGTTGGGAGATTGTATTTGGGAGATTGTATTTGGCAGATTGTATTTGGGAGATTGTAATTGTATGATTGCGATTGTATGATTGTGATTGTATGATTGTGATTGTATGATTGTGATTGTATTTTTGTGATTTTATGATTGTGATTGTATGATTGTGATTGTATGATTGCGATTGTATGAATGCGATTGTATGATTGTGATTGCATAATTGTGATTGTATGATTGTGATTGTATGATTGTGATTGTCTGATTGTGGTTGTATGATTGTAATTGTATGATTGAGATTGTATGATTGTGATTGTATGATTGCGATTGTATGATTGTGATTGTATGATTGTGATTGTATGATTGTGATTGTATGATTGTGATTGCATGATTGTGATTGTATGATTGTGATTTTATGATTGTGATTGTATGATTGTGAATGTACGATTGTGATTGTATGATTGTGATTGTATGATTTTGATAGTACGATTGTGATTGTATGATTGTGATTGTATGATTGTGATTGTATGATTGTGATTGTATGATTGTGATTCTATGATTGTGATTGTATGATTGTGATTGTATGATTGTGATTGTATGATTGTGATTGTATGATTGTGATGTATGATTGTAATTGTATGATTATGATTTTATGATTGTGATTGTATGATTGAGATTGTATGATTGTGATTGTATGCTTGCGATTGTATGAATGTGATTGTATGATTGTGATTGTATGATTGTGATTGTATGATTGTGATTGTATGATTGTGATTGTGTGATTGTGATTGTATGATTGTGATTGTATGATTGTGATTGTATGATTGTGATTTTATGATTGTGATTGTATGATTGTGAATGTACGATTGTGATTGTATGATTGTGATTGTATGATTTTGATAGTACGATTGTGATTGTATGATTGTGATTGTATGATTGTGATTGTATGATTGTGATTGTATGATTGTGATTGTATGATTGTGATTGTATGATTGTATTTGCGAGATTGTATTTGGGATACTGTAATTGTATGATTGCGATTGTATGATTGCGATTGTATGATTGTGATTGTATGATTGTGTATGTATGATTGTGATTGTATGATTGTATTTGGGAGATTGTATTTGGGATATTGTAATTATATGATTGCGATTGAATGATTGTGATTGTATGATTGTGATGTATGATTGTAATTGTATGATTATGATTGTATGATTGTGATTGTATGATTGTGATGGTATGATTGTGATTGTATGATTGCGATCGTATGATTGTGATTGTACGATTATGATTGTATGATTGTGATTGTATGATTGCGATTGTATGATTGTGAAGTTTGTATTTTTGTGATTTTATGATTGTGATTGTATGATAGTGATTGTATGATTGTGATTGTATGATTGCGATTGTATGAATGCGATTGTATGATTGTGATTGCATAATTGTGATTGTATGATTGTGATTGTATGATTATGATTGTCTGATTGTGGTTGTATGATTGTAATTGTATGATTGAGATTGTATGATTGTGATTGTATGATTGCGATTGTATGATTGCGATTGTATGATTGCGATTGTATGATTGCGATTGTATGATTGTGATTGTATGATTGTGATTGTATGATTGTGATTGTATGATTGTGATTGTATGACTGTGATTGTATGATTGTGATTGTATGATTGTTAAAGTATGATTGTGATGGTATGATTGTTAAAGTATGATTGTGATGGTATGATTGTGATTGTATGATTGTGATTGTATGATTGTGATTGTATGATTGTGATTGTATGATTGTGATTGTATGATTGTGATTGTATGATTGTGATTGTATCATTGTGATTGTATGATTGTGATAGTATGATTGTGATTGTATGATTGCGATTGTATGATTGTGATTGTATGATTGCGCTTGTATCAATGCTATTGTATGATTGTGATTGTATGATTGTGATTGTATGATTGTGATTGTATTTTTGTGATTTTATGATTGTGATTGTATGATTGTGATTGTATGATTGCGATTGTATGAATGCGATTGTATGATTGTGATTGCATAATTGTGATTGTATGATTGTGATTGTATGATTGTGATTGTCTGATTGTGGTTGTATGATTGTAATTGTATGATTGAGATTGTATGATTGTGATTGTATGATTGCGATTGTATGATTGTGATTGTATGATTGTGATTGTATGATTGTGATTGTATGATTGTGATTGCATGATTGTGATTGTATGATTGTGATTTTATGATTGTGATTGTATGATTGTGAATGTACGATTGTGATTGTATGATTGTGATTGTATGATTTTGATAGTACGATTGTGATTGTATGATTGTGATTGTATGATAGTGATTGTATGATTGTGATTGTATGATTGTGATGTATGATTGTAATTGTATGATTATGATTTTATGATTGTGATTGTATGATTGAGATTGTATGATTGTGATTGTATGCTTGCGATTGTATGAATGTGATTGTATGATTGTGATTGTATGATTGTGATGTATGATTGTAATTGTATGATTATGATTTTATGATTGTGATTGTATGATTGAGATTGTATGATTGTGATTGTATGCTTGCGATTGTATGAATGTGATTGTATGATTGTGATTGTATGATTGTGATTGTATGATTGTGATTGTATGATTGTGATTGTGTGATTGTGATTGTATGATTGTGATTGTATGATTGTGATTGTATGATTGTGATTTTATGATTGTGATTGTATGATTGTGAATGTACGATTGTGATTGTATGATTGTGATTGTATGATTTTGATAGTACGATTGTGATTGTATGATTGTGATTGTATGATTGTGATTGTATGATTGTGATTGTATGATTGTGATTGTATGATTGTGATTGTATGATTGTATTTGCGAGATTGTATTTGGGATACTGTAATTGTATGATTGCGATTGTATGATTGCGATTGTATGATTGTGATTGTATGATTGTGTATGTATGATTGTGATTGTATGATTGTATTTGGGATATTGTAATTATATGATTGCGATTGAATGATTGTGATTGTATGATTGTGATGTATGATTGTAATTGTATGATTATGATTGTATGATTGTGATTGTATGATTGTGATGGTATGATTGTGATTGTATGATTGCGATCGTATGATTGTGATTGTACGATTATGATTGTATGATTGTGATTGTATGATTGCGATTGTATGATTGTGAAGTTTGTATTTTTGTGATTTTATGATTGTGATTGTATGATTGTGATTGTATGATTGTGATTGTATGATTGCGATTGTATGAATGCGATTGTATGATTGTGATTGCATAATTGTGATTGTATGATTGTGATTGTATGATTATGATTGTCTGATTGTGGTTGTATGATTGTAATTGTATGATTGAGATTGTATGATTGTGATTGTATGATTGCGATTGTATGATTGCGATTGTATGATTGCGATTGTATGATTGCGATTGTATGATTGTGATTGTATGATTGTGATTGTATGATTGTGATTGTATGATTGTGATTGTATGACTGTGATTGTATGATTGTGATTGTATGATTGTTAAAGTATGATTGTGATGGTATGATTGTTAAAGTATGATTGTGATGGTATGATTGTGATTGTATGATTGTGATTGTATGATTGTGATTGTATGATTGTGATTGTATGATTGTGATTGTATGATTGTGATTGTATGATTGTGATTGTATGATTGTGATTGTATGATTGTGATAGTATGATTGTGATTGTATGATTGCGATTGTATGATTGTGATTGTATGATTGCGCTTGTATCAATGCTATTGTATGATTGTGATTGTATGATTGTGATTGTATTTTTCTGATTTTATGATTGTGATTGTATGATTGTGATTGTATGATTGCGATTGTATGAATGCGATTGTATGATTGTGATTGCATAATTGTGATTGTATGATTGTGATTGTATGATTGTGATTGTATGATTGTATTTGGGAGATTGTATTTGGGATATTGTAATTGTATGATTGCGATTGTATGATTGTGATTGTATGATTGTGATTGTATGATTGTGATTGTATGATTGTGATTGTATGATTGTGATTGTATGATTGTGATTGTATGATTGTGATTGTATGATTGTGATAGTATGATTGTGATTGTATGATTGCGATTGTATGATTGTGATTGTATGATTGCGCTTGTATCAATGCTATTGTATGATTGTGATTGTATGATTGTGATTGTATGATTGTGATTGTATGATTGTGATTGTGTGATTGTGATTGTATGATTGTGATTGTATGATTGTGATTGTATGATTGTGATTTTATGATTGTGATTGTATGATTGTGAATGTACGATTGTGATTGTATGATTGTGATTGTATGATTTTGATAGTACGATTGTGATTGTATGATTGTGATTGTATGATTGTGATTGTATGATTGTGATTGTATGATTGTGATTGTATGATTGTGATTGTATGATTGTATTTGCGAGATTGTATTTGGGATACTGTAATTGTATGATTGCGATTGTATGATTGCGATTGTATGATTGTGATTGTATGATTGTGTATGTATGATTGTGATTGTATGATTGTATTTGGGATATTGTAATTATATGATTGCGATTGAATGATTGTGATTGTATGATTGTGATGTATGATTGTAATTGTATGATTATGATTGTATGATTGTGATTGTATGATTGTGATGGTATGATTGTGATTGTATGATTGCGATCGTATGATTGTGATTGTACGATTATGATTGTATGATTGTGATTGAATGATTGCGATTGTATGATTGTGAAGTTTGTATTTTTGTGATTTTATGATTGTGATTGTATGATTGTGATTGTATGATTGTGATTGTATGATTGCGATTGTATGAATGCGATTGTATGATTGTGATTGCATAATTGTGATTGTATGATTGTGATTGTATGATTATGATTGTCTGATTGTGGTTGTATGATTGTAATTGTATGATTGAGATTGTATGATTGTGATTGTATGATTGCGATTGTATGATTGCGATTGTATGATTGCGATTGTATGATTGCGATTGTATGATTGTGATTGTATGATTGTGATTGTATGATTGTGATTGTATGATTGTGATTGTATGACTGTGATTGTATGATTGTGATTGTATGATTGTTAAAGTATGATTGTGATGGTATGATTGTTAAAGTATGATTGTGATGGTATGATTGTGATTGTATGATTGTGATTGTATGATTGTGATTGTATGATTGTGATTGTATGATTGTGATTGTATGCTTGCGATTGTATGATTGCGATTGTATGATTGCGATTGTATGATTGTGATTGTATGATTGTGATTGTATGATTGTGATTGTATGATTGTGATTGTATGACTGTGATTGTATGATTGTGATTGTATGATTGTTAAAGTATGATTGTGATGGTATGATTGTTAAAGTATGATTGTGATTGTATGATTGTGATTGTATGATTGTGATTGCATGATTGTGATTGTATGATTGTGATTTTATGATTGTGATTGTATGATTGTGAATGTACGATTGTGATTGTATGATTGTGATTGTATGATTTTGATAGCACGATTGTGATTGTATGATTGTGATTGTATGATTGTGATTGTATGATTGTGATTGTATGATTGTGATTCTATGATTGTGATTGTATGATTGTGATTGTATGATTGTGATTGTACGATTGTGATTGTATGATTGTGATGTATGATTGTAATTGTATGATTATGATTTTATGATTGTGATTGTATGATTGAGATTGTATGATTGTGATTGTATGCTTGCGATTGTATGAATGTGATTGTATGATTGTGATTGTATGATTGTGATTGTATGATTGTGATTGTATGATTGTGATTGTGTGATTGTGATTGTATGATTGTGATTGTATGATTGTGATTGTATGATTGTGATTTTATGATTGTGATTGTATGATTGTGAATGTACGATTGTGATTGTATGATTGTGATTGTATGATTTTGATAGTACGATTGTGATTGTATGATTGTGATTGTATGATTGTGATTGTATGATTGTGATTGTATGATTGTGATTGTATGATTGTATTTGCGAGATTGTATTTGGGATACTGTAATTGTATGATTGCGATTGTATGATTGCGATTGTATGATTGTGATTGTATGATTGTGTATGTATGATTGTGATTGTATGATTGTATTTGGGAGATTGTATTTGGGATATTGTAATTATATGATTGCGATTGAATGATTGTGATTGTATGATTGTGATGTATGATTGTAATTGTATGATTATGATTGTATGATTGTCATTGTATGATTGTGATGGTATGATTGTGATTGTATGATTGCGATCGTATGATTGTGATTGTACGATTATGATTGTATGATTGTGATTGTATGATTGCGATTGTATGATTGTGAAGTTTGTATTTTTGTGATTTTATGATTGTGATTGTATGATAGTGATTGTATGATTGTGATTGTATGATTGCGATTGTATGAATGCGATTGTATGATTGTGATTGCATAATTGTGATTGTATGATTGTGATTGTATGATTATGATTGTCTGATTGTGGTTGTATGATTGTAATTGTATGATTGAGATTGTATGATTGTGATTGTATGATTGCGATTGTATGATTGCGATTGTATGATTGCGATTGTATGATTGCGATTGTATGATTGTGATTGTATGATTGTGATTGTATGATTGTGATTGTATGATTGTGATTGTATGACTGTGATTGTATGATTGTGATTGTATGATTGTTAAAGTATGATTGTGATGGTATGATTGTTAAAGTATGATTGTGATGGTATGATTGTGATTGTATGATTGTGATTGTATGATGGTGATTGTATGATTGTGATTGTATGATTGTGATTGTATGATTGTGATTGTATGATTGTGATTGTATGATTGTGATTGTATGATTGTGATAGTATGATTGTGATTGTATGATTGCGATTGTATGATTGTGATTGTATGATTGCGCTTGTATCAATGCTATTGTATGATTGTGATTGTATGATTGTGATTGTATGATTGTGATTGTATTTTTGTGATTTTATGATTGTGATTGTATGATTGTGATTGTATGATTGCGATTGTATGAATGCGATTGTATGATTGTGATTGCATAATTGTGATTGTATGATTGTGATTGTATGATTGTGATTGTCTGATTGTGGTTGTATGATTGTAATTGTATGATTGAGATTGTATGATTGTGATTGTATGATTGCGATTGTATGATTGTGATTGTATGATTGTGATTGTATGATTGTGATTGTATGATTGTGATTGCATGATTGTGATTGTATGATTGTGATTTTATGATTGTGATTGTATGATTGTGAATGTACGATTGTGATTGTATGATTGTGATTGTATGATTTTGATAGTACGATTGTGATTGTATGATTGTGATTGTATGATTGTGATTGTATGATTGTGATTGTATGATTGTGATGTATGATTGTAATTGTATGATTATGATTTTATGATTGTGATTGTATGATTGAGATTGTATGATTGTGATTGTATGCTTGCGATTGTATGAATGTGATTGTATGATTGTGATTGTATGATTGTGATGTATGATTGTAATTGTATGATTATGATTTTATGATTGTGATTGTATGATTGAGATTGTATGATTGTGATTGTATGCTTGCGATTGTATGAATGTGATTGTATGATTGTGATTGTATGATTGTGATTGTATGATTGTGATTGTATGATTGTGATTGTGTGATTGTGATTGTATGATTGTGATTGTATGATTGTGATTGTATGATTGTGATTTTATGATTGTGATTGTATGATTGTGAATGTACGATTGTGATTGTATGATTGTGATTGTATGATTTTGATAGTACGATTGTGATTGTATGATTGTGATTGTATGATTGTGATTGTATGATTGTGATTGTATGATTGTGATTGTATGATTGTATTTGCGAGATTGTATTTGGGATACTGTAATTGTATGATTGCGATTGTATGATTGCGATTGTATGATTGTGATTGTATGATTGTGTATGTATGATTGTGATTGTATGATTGTATTTGGGATATTGTAATTATATGATTGCGATTGAATGATTGTGATTGTATGATTGTGATGTATGATTGTAATTGTATGATTATGATTGTATGATTGTGATTGTATGATTGTGATGGTATGATTGTGATTGTATGATTGCGATCGTATGATTGTGATTGTACGATTATGATTGTATGATTGTGATTGTATGATTGCGATTGTATGATTGTGAAGTTTGTATTTTTGTGATTTTATGATTGTGATTGTATGATTGTGATTGTATGATTGTGATTGTATGATTGCGATTGTATGAATGCGATTGTATGATTGTGATTGCATAATTGTGATTGTATGATTGTGATTGTATGATTATGATTGTCTGATTGTGGTTGTATGATTGTAATTGTATGATTGAGATTGTATGATTGTGATTGTATGATTGCGATTGTATGATTGCGATTGTATGATTGCGATTGTATGATTGCGATTGTATGATTGTGATTGTATGATTGTGATTGTATGATTGTGATTGTATGATTGTGATTGTATGACTGTGATTGTATGATTGTGATTGTATGATTGTTAAAGTATGATTGTGATGGTATGATTGTTAAAGTATGATTGTGATGGTATGATTGTGATTGTATGATTGTGATTGTATGATTGTGATTGTATGATTGTGATTGTATGATTGTGATTGTATGATTGTGATTGTATGATTGTGATTGTATGATTGTGATTGTATGATTGTGATTGTATGATTGTGATAGTATGATTGTGATTGTATGATTGCGATTGTATGATTGTGATTGTATGATTGCGCTTGTATCAATGCTATTGTATGATTGTGATTGTATGATTGTGATTGTATTTTTCTGATTTTATGATTGTGATTGTATGATTGTGATTGTATGATTGCGATTGTATGAATGCGATTGTATGATTGTGATTGCATAATTGTGATTGTATGATTGTGATTGTATGATTGTGATTGTATGATTGTATTTGGGAGATTGTATTTGGGATATTGTAATTGTATGATTGCGATTGTATGATTGTGATTGTATGATTGTGATTGTATGATTGTGATTGTATGATTGTGATTGTATGATTGTGATTGTATGATTGTGATTGTATGATTGTGATTGTATGATTGTGATAGTATGATTGTGATTGTATGATTGCGATTGTATGATTGTGATTGTATGATTGCGCTTGTATCAATGCTATTGTATGATTGTGATTGTATGATTGTGATTGTATGATTGTGATTGTATGATTGTGATTGTGTGATTGTGATTGTATGATTGTGATTGTATGATTGTGATTGTATGATTGTGATTTTATGATTGTGATTGTATGATTGTGAATGTACGATTGTGATTGTATGATTGTGATTGTATGATTTTGATAGTACGATTGTGATTGTATGATTGTGATTGTATGATTGTGATTGTATGATTGTGATTGTATGATTGTGATTGTATGATTGTGATTGTATGATTGTATTTGCGAGATTGTATTTGGGATACTGTAATTGTATGATTGCGATTGTATGATTGCGATTGTATGATTGTGATTGTATGATTGTGTATGTATGATTGTGATTGTATGATTGTATTTGGGATATTGTAATTATATGATTGCGATTGAATGATTGTGATTGTATGATTGTGATGTATGATTGTAATTGTATGATTATGATTGTATGATTGTGATTGTATGATTGTGATGGTATGATTGTGATTGTATGATTGCGATCGTATGATTGTGATTGTACGATTATGATTGTATGATTGTGATTGTATGATTGCGATTGTATGATTGTGAAGTTTGTATTTTTGTGATTTTATGATTGTGATTGTATGATTGTGATTGTATGATTGTGATTGTATGATTGCGATTGTATGAATGCGATTGTATGATTGTGATTGCATAATTGTGATTGTATGATTGTGATTGTATGATTATGATTGTCTGATTGTGGTTGTATGATTGTAATTGTATGATTGAGATTGTATGATTGTGATTGTATGATTGCGATTGTATGATTGCGATTGTATGATTGCGATTGTATGATTGCGATTGTATGATTGTGATTGTATGATTGTGATTGTATGATTGTGATTGTATGATTGTGATTGTATGACTGTGATTGTATGATTGTGATTGTATGATTGTTAAAGTATGATTGTGATGGTATGATTGTTAAAGTATGATTGTGATGGTATGATTGTGATTGTATGATTGTGATTGTATGATTGTGATTGTATGATTGTGATTGTATGATTGTGATTGTATGATTGTGATTGTATGATTGTGATTGTATGATTGTGATTGTATGATTGTGATAGTATGATTGTGATTGTATGATTGCGATTGTATGATTGTGATTGTATGATTGCGCTTGTATCAATGCTATTGTATGATTGTGATTGTATGATTGTGATTGTATTTTTCTGATTTTATGATTGTGATTGTATGATTGTGATTGTATGATTGCGATTGTATGAATGCGATTGTATGATTGTGATTGCATAATTGTGATTGTATGATTGTGATTGTATGATTGTGATTGTATGATTGTATTTGGGAGATTGTATTTGGGATATTGTAATTGTATGATTGCGATTGTATGATTGTGATTGTATGATTGTGATTGTATGATTGTGATTGTATGATTGTGATTGTATGATTGTGATTGTATGATTGTGATTGTATGATTGTGATTGTATGATTGTGATAGTATGATTGTGATTGTATGATTGCGATTGTATGATTGTGATTGTATGATTGCGCTTGTATCAATGCTATTGTATGATTGTGATTGTATGATTGTGATTGTATGATTGTGATTGTATGATTGTGATTGTATGATTGTGATTGTATGATTGTGATTGTATGATTGTGATTGTATGATTGTGATTGTATGATTGTGATTGTATGATTGTGATTGTATGATTGTGATTGTATGATTGTGATTGTATGATTGTATTTGGGAGATTGTATTTGGGATATTGTAATTGTATGATTGCGATTGTATGATTGTGATTGTATGATTGTGATGTATGATTGTAATTGTATGATTATGATTGTATGATTGTGATTGTATGATTGAGATTGTATGATTGTTATTGTATGCTTCCGATTGTATGAATGTGATTGTATGATTGTGATGGTATGATTGTGATTGTATGATTGTGATTGTATGATTGTGATTGTATGATTGTGATTGTATGATTGTGATTGTATGATTGTATTTGGGAGATTGTATTTGGGATATTGTAATTGTATGATTGCGATTGTATGATTGCGATTGTATGATTGTGATTACATGATTGTGATTGTATGATTGTGATTGTATGATTGTGATTGTATGATTGTGATTGTATGATTGTGATTGTATGATTGTGATTGTATGATTGTGATTGTATGATTGTGATTGTATGATTGTGATTGTATGATTGTGATAGTATGATTGTGATTGTATGATTGTGATTGTATGATTGTGATTGTATGATTGTGATTGTATGATTGTGATTGTATGATTGTGATTGTATGATTGTGATAGTATGATTGTGATTGTATGATTGTGATTGTATGATTGTGATTGTATGATTGTGATTGTATGATTGTGATTGTATGATAGTGATTGTATGATTGTATTTGGGAGATTGTGATTGTATGATTGTATTTGGGAGATTGTATTTGGGATATTGTAATTGTATGATTGCGATTGTATGATAGCGATTGTATGATTGTGATTGTATGATTGTGATGTATGATTGTAATTGTATGATTATGATTGTATGATTGTGATTGTATGATTGAGATTGTATGATTGTGATTGTATGCTTGCGATTGTATGAATGTGATTGTATGATTGTGATTGTATGATTGTGATTGTATGATTGTGATTGTATGATTGTGATTGTATGATTGTGATTGTATGACTGTGATTGTATGATTGTGATTGTATGATTGTGATTGTATGATTGTGAATGTACGATTGTGATTGTATGATTGTGATTGTATGATTTTGATAGTACGATTGTGATTGTATGATTGTGATTGTATGATTGTGATTGTATGATTGTGATTGTATGATTGTGATTGTATGATTGTGATTGTATGATTGTATTTGCGAGATTGTATTTGGGATACTGTAATTGTATGATTGCGATTGTATGATAGCGATTGTATGATTGTGATTGTATGATTGTGTATGTATGATTGTGATTGTATGATTGTATTTGGGAGATTGTATTTGGGATATTGTAATTATATGATTGCGATTGAATGATTGTGATTGTATGATTGTGATGTATGATTGTAATTGTATGATTATGATTGTATGATTGTGATTGTATGATTGTGATGGTATGATTGTGATTGTATGATTGCGATCGTATGATTGTGATTGTACGATTATGATTGTATGATTGTGATTGTATGATTGCGATTGTATGATTGTGATTGTATGATTAAGTTTGTATTTTTGTGATTTTATGATTGTGATTGTATGATTGTGATTGTATGATTGTGATTGTATGATTGCGATTGTATGAATGCGATTGTATGATTGTGATTGCATAATTGTGATTGTATGATTGTGATTGTATGACTGTGATTGTCTGATTGTGGTTGTATGATTGTAATTGTATGATTGAGATTGTATGATTGTGATTGTATGATTGCGATTGTATGATTGCGATTGTATGATTGCGATTGTATGATTGTGATTGTATGATTGTGATTGTATGATTGTGATTGTATGATTGTGATTGTATGATTGTGATTGTATGATTGTGATTGTATGACTGTGATTGTATGATTGTGATTGTATGATTGTTAAAGTATGATTGTGATGGTATGATTGTTAAAGTATGATTGTGATGGTATGATTGTGATTGTATGATTGTGATTGTATGATTGTGATTGTATGATTGTGATTGTATGATTGTGATTGTATGATTGTGATAGTATGATTGTGATTGTATGATTGCGATTGTATGATTGTGATTGTATGATTGCGATTGTATGAATGCTATTGTATGATTGTGATTGTATGATTGTGATTGTATGATTGTGATTGTATGATTGTGATTGTATGATTGTGATTGTATGATTGTATTTGGGAGATTGTATTTGGGATATTGTAATTGTATGATTGCGATTGTATGATTGTGATTGTATGATTGTGATGTATGATTGTAATTGTATGATTATGATTGTATGATTGTGATTGTATGATTGAGATTGTATGATTGTTATTGTATGCTTGCGATTGTATGAATGTGATTGTATGATTGTGATGGTATGATTGTGATTGTATGATTGTGATTGTATGATTGTGATTGTATGATTGTGATTGTATGATTGTGATTGTATGATTGTGATTGTATGATTGTGATTGTATGGTTGTGATTGTATGATTGTGAATGTACGATTGTGATTGTACGATTGCGATTGTATGATTGTGATTGTATGATTGTGATTGTATGATTGTGATTGTATGACTGTATTTGGGAGATTGTATTTGGGATATTGTAATTGTATGATTGCGATTGTATGATTGCGATTGTATGATTGTGATTACATGATTGTGATTACATGATTGTGATTGTATGATTGTGATTGTATGATTGTGATTGTATGAGTGTGATTGTATGATTGTGATGTATGATTGTAATTGTATGATTATGATTGTATGATTGTGATAGTATGATTGTGATTGTATTATTGTATTTGGGAGATTGTAGTTGGGAGATTGTATTTGGGAGATTGTATTTGGCAGATTGTATTTGGGAGATTGTACTTGTATGATTGCGATTGTATGATTGTGATTGTATGATTGTGATTGTATGATTGTGATTGTATGATTGTTAAAGTATGATTGTGATGGTATGATTGTTAAAGTATGATTGTGATGGTATGATTGTGATTGTATGATTGTGATTGTATGATTGCGATTGTATGATTGTGAAGTTTGTATTTTTGTGATTTTATGATTGTGATTGTATGATTGTGATTGTATGATTGTGATTGTATGATTGCGATTGTATGAATGCGATTGTATGATTGTGATTGCATAATTGTGATTGTATGATTGTGATTGTATGATTATGATTGTCTGATTGTGGTTGTATGATTGTAATTGTATGATTGAGATTGTATGATTGTGATTGTATGATTGCGATTGTATGATTGCGATTGTATGATTGCGATTGTATGATTGCGATTGTATGATTGTGATTGTATGATTGTGATTGTATGATTGTGATTGTATGATTGTGATTGTATGACTGTGATTGTATGATTGTGATTGTATGATTGTTAAAGTATGATTGTGATGGTATGATTGTTAAAGTATGATTGTGATGGTATGATTGTGATTGTATGATTGTGATTGTATGATTGTGATTGTATGATTGTGATTGTATGATTGTGATTGTATGACTGTGATTGTATGATTGTGATTGTATGATTGTGATTGTATGATTGTGATTGTATGATTGCGATTGTATGAATGCGATTGTATGATTGTGATTGCATAATTGTGATTGTATGATTGTGATTGTATGATTATGATTGTCTGATTGTGGTTGTATGATTGTAATTGTATGATTGAGATTGTATGATTGTGATTGTATGATTGCGATCGTATGATTGTGATTGTACGATTATGATTGTATGATTGTGATTGTATGATTGCGATTGTATGATTGTGAAGTTTGTATTTTTGTGATTTTATGATTGTGATTGTATGATTGTGATTGTATGATTGTGATTGTATGATTGCGATTGTATGAATGCGATTGTATGATTGTGATTGCATAATTGTGATTGTATGATTGTGATTGTATGATTATGATTGTCTGATTGTGGTTGTATGATTGTAATTGTATGATTGAGATTGTATGATTGTGATTGTATGATTGCGATTGTATGATTGCGATTGTATGATTGCGATTGTATGATTGCGATTGTATGATTGTGATTGTATGATTGTGATTGTATGATTGTGATTGTATGATTGTGATTGTATGACTGTGATTGTATGATTGTGATTGTATGATTGTTAAAGTATGATTGTGATGGTATGATTGTTAAAGTATGATTGTGATGGTATGATTGTGATTGTATGATTGTGATTGTATGATTGTGATTGTATGATTGTGATTGTATGATTGTGATTGTATGCTTGCGATTGTATGATTGCGATTGTATGATTGCGATTGTATGATTGTGATTGTATGATTGTGATTGTATGATTGTGATTGTATGATTGTGATTGTATGACTGTGATTGTATGATTGTGATTGTATGATTGTTAAAGTATGATTGTGATGGTATGATTGTTAAAGTATGATTGTGATTGTATGATTGTGATTGTATGATTGTGATTGCATGATTGTGATTGTATGATTGTGATTTTATGATTGTGATTGTATGATTGTGAATGTACGATTGTGATTGTATGATTGTGATTGTATGATTTTGATAGTACGATTGTGATTGTATGATTGTGATTGTATGATTGTGATTGTATGATTGTGATTGTATGATTGTGATTCTATGATTGTGATTGTATGATTGTGATTGTATGATTGTGATTGTATGATTGTGATTGTATGATTGTGATGTATGATTGTAATTGTATGATTATGATTTTATGATTGTGATTGTATGATTGAGATTGTATGATTGTGATTGTATGCTTGCGATTGTATGAATGTGATTGTATGATTGTGATTGTATGATTGTGATTGTATGATTGTGATTGTATGATTGTGATTGTGTGATTGTGATTGTATGATTGTGATTGTATGATTGTGATTGTATGATTGTGATTTTATGATTGTGATTGTATGATTGTGAATGTACGATTGTGATTGTATGATTGTGATTGTATGATTTTGATAGTACGATTGTGATTGTATGATTGTGATTGTATGATTGTGATTGTATGATTGTGATTGTATGATTGTGATTGTATGATTGTATTTGCGAGATTGTATTTGGGATACTGTAATTGTATGATTGCGATTGTATGATTGCGATTGTATGATTGTGATTGTATGATTGTGTATGTATGATTGTGATTGTATGATTGTATTTGGGAGATTGTATTTGGGATATTGTAATTATATGATTGCGATTGAATGATTGTGATTGTATGATTGTGATGTATGATTGTAATTGTATGATTATGATTGTATGATTGTCATTGTATGATTGTGATGGTATGATTGTGATTGTATGATTGCGATCGTATGATTGTGATTGTACGATTATGATTGTATGATTGTGATTGTATGATTGCGATTGTATGATTGTGAAGTTTGTATTTTTGTGATTTTATGATTGTGATTGTATGATAGTGATTGTATGATTGTGATTGTATGATTGCGATTGTATGAATGCGATTGTATGATTGTGATTGCATAATTGTGATTGTATGATTGTGATTGTATGATTATGATTGTCTGATTGTGGTTGTATGATTGTAATTGTATGATTGAGATTGTATGATTGTGATTGTATGATTGCGATTGTATGATTGCGATTGTATGATTGCGATTGTATGATTGCGATTGTATGATTGTGATTGTATGATTGTGATTGTATGATTGTGATTGTATGATTGTGATTGTATGACTGTGATTGTATGATTGTGATTGTATGATTGTTAAAGTATGATTGTGATGGTATGATTGTTAAAGTATGATTGTGATGGTATGATTGTGATTGTATGATTGTGATTGTATGATTGTGATTGTATGATTGTGATTGTATGATTGTGATTGTATGATTGTGATTGTATGATTGTGATTGTATGATTGTGATTGTATGATTGTGATAGTATGATTGTGATTGTATGATTGCGATTGTATGATTGTGATTGTATGATTGCGCTTGTATCAATGCTATTGTATGATTGTGATTGTATGATTGTGATTGTATGATTGTGATTGTATTTTTGTGATTTTATGATTGTGATTGTATGATTGTGATTGTATGATTGCGATTGTATGAATGCGATTGTATGATTGTGATTGCATAATTGTGATTGTATGATTGTGATTGTATGATTGTGATTGTCTGATTGTGGTTGTATGATTGTAATTGTATGATTGAGATTGTATGATTGTGATTGTATGATTGCGATTGTATGATTGTGATTGTATGATTGTGATTGTATGATTGTGATTGTATGATTGTGATTGCATGATTGTGATTGTATGATTGTGATTTTATGATTGTGATTGTATGATTGTGAATGTACGATTGTGATTGTATGATTGTGATTGTATGATTTTGATAGTACGATTGTGATTGTATGATTGTGATTGTATGATTGTGATTGTATGATTGTGATTGTATGATTGTGATGTATGATTGTAATTGTATGATTATGATTTTATGATTGTGATTGTATGATTGAGATTGTATGATTGTGATTGTATGCTTGCGATTGTATGAATGTGATTGTATGATTGTGATTGTATGATTGTGATGTATGATTGTAATTGTATGATTATGATTTTATGATTGTGATTGTATGATTGAGATTGTATGATTGTGATTGTATGCTTGCGATTGTATGAATGTGATTGTATGATTGTGATTGTATGATTGTGATTGTATGATTGTGATTGTATGATTGTGATTGTGTGATTGTGATTGTATGATTGTGATTGTATGATTGTGATTGTATGATTGTGATTTTATGATTGTGATTGTATGATTGTGAATGTACGATTGTGATTGTATGATTGTGATTGTATGATTTTGATAGTACGATTGTGATTGTATGATTGTGATTGTATGATTGTGATTGTATGATTGTGATTGTATGATTGTGATTGTATGATTGTATTTGCGAGATTGTATTTGGGATACTGTAATTGTATGATTGCGATTGTATGATTGCGATTGTATGATTGTGATTGTATGATTGTGTATGTATGATTGTGATTGTATGATTGTATTTGGGATATTGTAATTATATGATTGCGATTGAATGATTGTGATTGTATGATTGTGATGTATGATTGTAATTGTATGATTATGATTGTATGATTGTGATTGTATGATTGTGATGGTATGATTGTGATTGTATGATTGCGATCGTATGATTGTGATTGTACGATTATGATTGTATGATTGTGATTGTATGATTGCGATTGTATGATTGTGAAGTTTGTATTTTTGTGATTTTATGATTGTGATTGTATGATTGTGATTGTATGATTGTGATTGTATGATTGCGATTGTATGAATGCGATTGTATGATTGTGATTGCATAATTGTGATTGTATGATTGTGATTGTATGATTATGATTGTCTGATTGTGGTTGTATGATTGTAATTGTATGATTGAGATTGTATGATTGTGATTGTATGATTGCGATTGTATGATTGCGATTGTATGATTGCGATTGTATGATTGCGATTGTATGATTGTGATTGTATGATTGTGATTGTATGATTGTGATTGTATGATTGTGATTGTATGACTGTGATTGTATGATTGTGATTGTATGATTGTTAAAGTATGATTGTGATGGTATGATTGTTAAAGTATGATTGTGATGGTATGATTGTGATGGTATGATTGTGATTGTATGATTGTGATTGTATGATTGTGATTGTATGATTGTGATTGTATGATTGTGATTGTATGATTGTGATTGTATGATTGTGATTGTATGATTGTGATTGTATGATTGTGATAGTATGATTGTGATTGTATGATTGCGATTGTATGATTGTGATTGTATGATTGCGCTTGTATCAATGCTATTGTATGATTGTGATTGTATGATTGTGATTGTATTTTTCTGATTTTATGATTGTGATTGTATGATTGTGATTGTATGATTGCGATTGTATGAATGCGATTGTATGATTGTGATTGCATAATTGTGATTGTATGATTGTGATTGTATGATTGTGATTGTATGATTGTATTTGGGAGATTGTATTTGGGATATTGTAATTGTATGATTGCGATTGTATGATTGTGATTGTATGATTGTGATTGTATGATTGTGATTGTATGATTGTGATTGTATGATTGTGATTGTATGATTGTGATTGTATGATTGTGATTGTATGATTGTGATAGTATGATTGTGATTGTATGATTGCGATTGTATGATTGTGATTGTATGATTGCGCTTGTATCAATGCTATTGTATGATTGTGATTGTATGATTGTGATTGTATGATTGTGATTGTATGATTGTGATTGTGTGATTGTGATTGTATGATTGTGATTGTATGATTGTGATTGTATGATTGTGATTTTATGATTGTGATTGTATGATTGTGAATGTACGATTGTGATTGTATGATTGTGATTGTATGATTTTGATAGTACGATTGTGATTGTATGATTGTGATTGTATGATTGTGATTGTATGATTGTGATTGTATGATTGTGATTGTATGATTGTGATTGTATGATTGTGATTGTATGATTGTATTTGCGAGATTGTATTTGGGATACTGTAATTGTATGATTGCGATTGTATGATTGCGATTGTATGATTGTGATTGTATGATTGTGTATGTATGATTGTGATTGTATGATTGTATTTGGGATATTGTAATTATATGATTGCGATTGAATGATTGTGATTGTATGATTGTGATGTATGATTGTAATTGTATGATTATGATTGTATGATTGTGATTGTATGATTGTGATGGTATGATTGTGATTGTATGATTGCGATCGTATGATTGTGATTGTACGATTATGATTGTATGATTGTGATTGTATGATTGCGATTGTATGATTGTGAAGTTTGTATTTTTGTGATTTTATGATTGTGATTGTATGATTGTGATTGTATGATTGTGATTGTATGATTGCGATTGTATGAATGCGATTGTATGATTGTGATTGCATAATTGTGATTGTATGATTGTGATTGTATGATTATGATTGTCTGATTGTGGTTGTATGATTGTAATTGTATGATTGAGATTGTATGATTGTGATTGTATGATTGCGATTGTATGATTGCGATTGTATGATTGCGATTGTATGATTGCGATTGTATGATTGTGATTGTATGATTGTGATTGTATGATTGTGATTGTATGATTGTGATTGTATGACTGTGATTGTATGATTGTGATTGTATGATTGTTAAAGTATGATTGTGATGGTATGATTGTTAAAGTATGATTGTGATGGTATGATTGTGATTGTATGATTGTGATTGTATGATTGTGATTGTATGATTGTGATTGTATGATTGTGATTGTATGATTGTGATTGTATGATTGTGATTGTATGATTGTGATAGTATGATTGTGATTGTATGATTGCGATTGTATGATTGTGATTGTATGATTGCGCTTGTATCAATGCTATTGTATGATTGTGATTGTATGATTGTGATTGTATTTTTCTGATTTTATGATTGTGATTGTATGATTGTGATTGTATGATTGCGATTGTATGAATGCGATTGTATGATTGTGATTGCATAATTGTGATTGTATGATTGTGATTGTATGATTGTGATTGTATGATTGTATTTGGGAGATTGTATTTGGGATATTGTAATTGTATGATTGCGATTGTATGATTGTGATTGTATGATTGTGATTGTATGATTGTGATTGTATGATTGTGATTGTATGATTGTGATTGTATGATTGTGATTGTATGATTGTGATTGTATGATTGTGATAGTATGATTGTGATTGTATGATTGCGATTGTATGATTGTGATTGTATGATTGCGCTTGTATCAATGCTATTGTATGATTGTGATTGTATGATTGTGATTGTATGATTGTGATTGTATGATTGTGATTGTATGATTGTGATTGTATGATTGTGATTGTATGATTGTGATTGTATGATTGTGATTGTATGATTGTGATTGTATGATTGTGATTGTATGATTGTGATTGTATGATTGTGATTGTATGATTGTGATTGTATGATTGTATTTGGGAGATTGTATTTGGGATATTGTAATTGTATGATTGCGATTGTATGATTGTGATTGTATGATTGTGATGTATGATTGTAATTGTATGATTATGATTGTATGATTGTGATTGTATGATTGAGATTGTATGATTGTTATTGTATGCTTCCGATTGTATGAATGTGATTGTATGATTGTGATGGTATGATTGTGATTGTATGATTGTGATTGTATGATTGTGATTGTATGATTGTGATTGTATGATTGTGATTGTATGATTGTATTTGGGAGATTGTATTTGGGATATTGTAATTGTATGATTGCGATTGTATGATTGCGATTGTATGATTGTGATTACATGATTGTGATTGTATGATTGTGATTGTATGATTGTGATTGTATGATTGTGATTGTATGATTGTGATTGTATGATTGTGATTGTATGATTGTGATTGTATGATTGTGATTGTATGATTGTGATAGTATGATTGTGATTGTATGATTGTGATTGTATGATTGTGATTGTATGATTGTGATTGTATGATTGTGATTGTATGATTGTGATTGTATGATTGTGATAGTATGATTGTGATTGTATGATTGTGATTGTATGATTGTGATTGTATGATTGTGATTGTATGATTGTGATTGTATGATAGTGATTGTATGATTGTATTTGGGAGATTGTGATTGTATGATTGTATTTGGGAGATTGTATTTGGGATATTGTAATTGTATGATTGCGATTGTATGATAGCGATTGTATGATTGTGATTGTATGATTGTGATGTATGATTGTAATTGTATGATTATGATTGTATGATTGTGATTGTATGATTGAGATTGTATGATTGTGATTGTATGCTTGCGATTGTATGAATGTGATTGTATGATTGTGATTGTATGATTGTGATTGTATGATTGTGATTGTATGATTGTGATTGTATGATTGTGATTGTATGACTGTGATTGTATGATTGTGATTGTATGATTGTGATTGTATGATTGTGAATGTACGATTGTGATTGTATGATTGTGATTGTATGATTTTGATAGTACGATTGTGATTGTATGATTGTGATTGTATGATTGTGATTGTATGATTGTGATTGTATGATTGTGATTGTATGATTGTGATTGTATGATTGTATTTGCGAGATTGTATTTGGGATACTGTAATTGTATGATTGCGATTGTATGATAGCGATTGTATGATTGTGATTGTATGATTGTGTATGTATGATTGTGATTGTATGATTGTATTTGGGAGATTGTATTTGGGATATTGTAATTATATGATTGCGATTGAATGATTGTGATTGTATGATTGTGATGTATGATTGTAATTGTATGATTATGATTGTATGATTGTGATTGTATGATTGTGATGGTATGATTGTGATTGTATGATTGCGATCGTATGATTGTGATTGTACGATTATGATTGTATGATTGTGATTGTATGATTGCGATTGTATGATTGTGATTGTATGATTAAGTTTGTATTTTTGTGATTTTATGATTGTGATTGTATGATTGTGATTGTATGATTGTGATTGTATGATTGCGATTGTATGAATGCGATTGTATGATTGTGATTGCATAATTGTGATTGTATGATTGTGATTGTATGATTGTGATTGTCTGATTGTGGTTGTATGATTGTAATTGTATGATTGAGATTGTATGATTGTGATTGTATGATTGCGATTGTATGATTGCGATTGTATGATTGCGATTGTATGATTGTGATTGTATGATTGTGATTGTATGATTGTGATTGTATGATTGTGATTGTATGATTGTGATTGTATGATTGTGATTGTATGACTGTGATTGTATGATTGTGATTGTATGATTGTTAAAGTATGATTGTGATGGTATGATTGTTAAAGTATGATTGTGATGGTATGATTGTGATTGTATGATTGTGATTGTATGATTGTGATTGTATGATTGTGATTGTATGATTGTGATTGTATGATTGTGATAGTATGATTGTGATTGTATGATTGCGATTGTATGATTGTGATTGTATGATTGCGATTGTATGAATGCTATTGTATGATTGTGATTGTATGATTGTGATTGTATGATTGTGATTGTATGATTGTGATTGTATGATTGTGATTGTATGATTGTGATTGTATGATTGTATTTGGGAGATTGTATTTGGGATATTGTAATTGTATGATTGCGATTGTATGATTGTGATTGTATGATTGTGATGTATGATTGTAATTGTATGATTATGATTGTATGATTGTGATTGTATGATTGAGATTGTATGATTGTTATTGTATGCTTGCGATTGTATGAATGTGATTGTATGATTGTGATGGTATGATTGTGATTGTATGATTGTGATTGTATGATTGTGATTGTATGATTGTGATTGTATGATTGTGATTGTATGATTGTGATTGTATGATTGTGATTGTATGGTTGTGATTGTATGATTGTGAATGTACGATTGTGATTGTACGATTGCGATTGTATGATTGTGATTGTATGATTGTGATTGTATGATTGTGATTGTATGATTGTATTTGGGAGATTGTATTTGGGATATTGTAATTGTATGATTGCGATTGTATGATTGCGATTGTATGATTGTGATTACATGATTGTGATTACATGATTGTGATTGTATGATTGTGATTGTATGATTGTGATTGTATGAGTGTGATTGTATGATTGTGATGTATGATTGTAATTGTATGATTATGATTGTATGATTGTGATAGTATGATTGTGATTGTATTATTGTATTTGGGAGATTGTAGTTGGGAGATTGTATTTGGGAGATTGTATTTGGCAGATTGTATTTGGGAGATTGTACTTGTATGATTGCGATTGTATGATTGTGATTGTATGATTGTGATTGTATGATTGTGATTGTATGATTGTGATTGTATGATTGTGAAAGTATGATTGTGATTGTATGATTATGATTGTATGATTGTGGTTGTGCGATTGTGATTGTACGATTGTGATTGTATGATTGTGATTGCATGATTATGATTGTATGATTGTGATTGCATGATTGTGATTGTATGATTGTGATTGCATGATTTTGAATGTATGATTGTGATTGTATGATTGTGATTGTATGATTGTGATTGCATGATTTCGAATGTATGATTGTGATTGTATGATTGTGATTGTATGATTATGATTTTATGATTGTGATTGTATGATTGAGATTGTATGATTGTGATTGTATGCTTGCGATTGTATGAATGTGATTGTATGATTGTGATTGTATGATTGTGATTGTATGATTGTGATTGTATGATTGTGATTGTGTGATTGTGATTGTATGATTGTGATTGTATGATTGTGATTGTATGATTGTGATTGTATGATTGTGATTGTATGATTGTGATGTATGATTGTAATTGTATGATTATGATTTTATGATTGTGATTGTATGATTGAGATTGTATGATTGTGATTGTATGCTTGCGATTGTATGAATGTGATTGTATGATTGTGATTGTATGATTGTGATTGTATGATTGTGATTGTATGATTGTGATTGTATGATTTTGATAGTACGATTGTGATTGTATGATTGTGATTGTATGATTGTGATTGTATGATTGTGATTGTATGATTGTGATTGTATGATTGTGATTGTATGATTGTATTTGCGAGATTGTATTTGGGATACTGTAATTGTATGATTGCGATTGTATGATTGCGATTGTATGATTGTGATTGTATGATTGTGTATGTATGATTGTGATTGTATGATTGTATTTGGGAGATTGTATTTGGGATATTGTAATTATATGATTGCGATTGAATGATTGTGATTGTATGATTGTGATGTATGATTGTAATTGTATGATTATGATTGTATGATTGTGATTGTATGATTGTGATGGTATGATTGTGATTGTATGATTGCGATCGTATGATTGTGATTGTACGATTATGATTGTATGATTGTGATTGTATGATTGCGATTGTATGATTGTGAAGTTTGTATTTTTGTGATTTTATGATTGTGATTGTATGATAGTGATTGTATGATTGTGATTGTATGATTGCGATTGTATGAATGCGATTGTATGATTGTGATTGCATAATTGTGATTGTATGATTGTGATTGTATGATTATGATTGTCTGATTGTGGTTGTATGATTGTAATTGTATGATTGAGATTGTATGATTGTGATTGTATGATTGCGATTGTATGATTGCGATTGTATGATTGCGATTGTATGATTGCGATTGTATGATTGTGATTGTATGATTGTGATTGTATGATTGTGATTGTATGATTGTGATTGTATGACTGTGATTGTATGATTGTGATTGTATGATTGTTAAAGTATGATTGTGATGGTATGATTGTTAAAGTATGATTGTGATGGTATGATTGTGATTGTATGATTGTGATTGTATGATTGTGATTGTATGATTGTGATTGTATGATTGTGATTGTATGATTGTGATTGTATGATTGTGATTGTATGATTGTGATTGTATGATTGTGATTGTATGATTGTGATAGTATGATTGTGATTGTATGATTGCGATTGTATGATTGTGATTGTATGATTGCGCTTGTATCAATGCTATTGTATGATTGTGATTGTATGATTGTGATTGTATGATTGTGATTGTATTTTTGTGATTTTATGATTGTGATTGTATGATTGTGATTGTATGATTGCGATTGTATGAATGCGATTGTATGATTGTGATTGCATAATTGTGGTTGTATGATTGTGATTGTATGATTGTGATTGTCTGATTGTGGTTGTATGATTGTAATTGTATGATTGAGATTGTATGATTGTGATTGTATGATTGCGATTGTATGATTGTGATTGTATGATTGTGATTGTATGATTGTGATTGTATGATTGTGATTGCATGATTGTGATTGTATGATTGTGATTTTATGATTGTGATTGTATGATTGTGAATGTACGATTGTGATTGTATGATTGTGATTGTATGATTTTGATAGTACGATTGTGATTGTATGATTGTGATTGTATGATTGTGATTGTATGATTGTGATTGTATGATTGTGATGTATGATTGTAATTGTATGATTATGATTTTATGATTGTGATTGTATGATTGAGATTGTATGATTGTGATTGTATGCTTGCGATTGTATGAATGTGATTGTATGATTGTGATTGTATGATTGTGATGTATGATTGTAATTGTATGATTATGATTTTATGATTGTGATTGTATGATTGAGATTGTATGATTGTGATTGTATGCTTGCGATTGTATGAATGTGATTGTATGATTGTGATTGTATGATTGTGATTGTATGATTGTGATTGTATGATTGTGATTGTGTGATTGTGATTGTATGATTGTGATTGTATGATTGTGATTGTATGATTGTGATTTTATGATTGTGATTGTATGATTGTGAATGTACGATTGTGATTGTATGATTGTGATTGTATGATTTTGATAGTACGATTGTGATTGTATGATTGTGATTGTATGATTGTGATTGTATGATTGTGATTGTATGATTGTGATTGTATGATTGTGATTGTATGATTGTATTTGCGAGATTGTATTTGGGATACTGTAATTGTATGATTGCGATTGTATGATTGCGATTGTATGATTGTGATTGTATGATTGTGTATGTATGATTGTGATTGTATGATTGTATTTGGGATATTGTAATTATATGATTGCGATTGAATGATTGTGATTGTATGATTGTGATGTATGATTGTAATTGTATGATTATGATTGTATGATTGTGATTGTATGATTGTGATGGTATGATTGTGATTGTATGATTGCGATCGTATGATTGTGATTGTACGATTATGATTGTATGATTGTGATTGTATGATTGCGATTGTATGATTGTGAAGTTTGTATTTTTGTGATTTTATGATTGTGATTGTATGATTGTGATTGTATGATTGTGATTGTATGATTGCGATTGTATGAATGCGATTGTATGATTGTGATTGCATAATTGTGATTGTATGATTGTGATTGTATGATTATGATTGTCTGATTGTGGTTGTATGATTGTAATTGTATGATTGAGATTGTATGATTGTGATTGTATGATTGCGATTGTATGATTGCGATTGTATGATTGCGATTGTATGATTGCGATTGTATGATTGTGATTGTATGATTGTGATTGTATGATTGTGATTGTATGATTGTGATTGTATGACTGTGATTGTATGATTGTGATTGTATGATTGTTAAAGTATGATTGTGATGGTATGATTGTTAAAGTATGATTGTGATGGTATGATTGTGATTGTATGATTGTGATTGTATGATTGTGATTGTATGATTGTGATTGTATGATTGTGATTGTATGCTTGCGATTGTATGATTGCGATTGTATGATTGCGATTGTATGATTGTGATTGCATGATTGTGATTGTATGATTGTGATTGTATGATTGTGATTGTATGACTGTGATTGTATGATTGTGATTGTATGATTGTTAAAGTATGATTGTGATGGTATGATTGTTAAAGTATGATTGTGATTGTATGATTGTGATTGTATGATTGTTATTGCATGATTGTGATTGTATGATTGTGATTTTATGATTGTGATTGTATGATTGTGAATGTACGATTGTGATTGTATGATTGTGATTGTATGATTTTGATAGTACGATTGTGATTGTATGATTGTGATTGTATGATTGTGATTGTATGATTGTGATTGTATGATTGTGATTCTATGATTGTGATTGTATGATTGTGATTGTATGATTGTGATTGTATGATTGTGATTGTATGATTGTGATGTATGATTGTAATTGTATGATTATGATTTTATGATTGTGATTGTATGATTGAGATTGTATGATTGTGATTGTATGCTTGCGATTGTATGAATGTGATTGTATGATTGTGATTGTATGATTGTGATTGTATGATTGTGATTGTATGATTGTGATTGTGTGATTGTGATTGTATGATTGTGATTGTATGATTGTGATTGTATGATTGTGATTTTATGATTGTGATTGTATGATTGTGAATGTACGATTGTGATTGTATGATTGTGATTGTATGATTTTGATAGTACGATTGTGATTGTATGATTGTGATTGTATGATTGTGATTGTATGATTGTGATTGTATGATTGTGATTGTATGATTGTATTTGCGAGATTGTATTTGGGATACTGTAATTGTATGATTGCGATTGTATGATTGCGATTGTATGATTGTGATTGTATGATTGTGTATGTATGATTGTGATTGTATGATTGTATTTGGGAGATTGTATTTGGGATATTGTAATTATATGATTGCGATTGAATGATTGTGATTGTATGATTGTGATGTATGATTGTAATTGTATGATTATGATTGTATGATTGTGATTGTATGATTGTGATGGTATGATTGTGATTGTATGATTGCGATCGTATGATTGTGATTGTACGATTATGATTGTATGATTGTGATTGTATGATTGCGATTGTATGATTGTGAAGTTTGTATTTTTGTGATTTTATGATTGTGATTGTATGATAGTGATTGTATGATTGTGATTGTATGATTGCGATTGTATGAATGCGATTGTATGATTGTGATTGCATAATTGTGATTGTATGATTGTGATTGTATGATTATGATTGTCTGATTGTGGTTGTATGATTGTAATTGTATGATTGAGATTGTATGATTGTGATTGTATGATTGCGATTGTATGATTGCGATTGTATGATTGCGATTGTATGATTGCGATTGTATGATTGTGATTGTATGATTGTGATTGTATGATTGTGATTGTATGATTGTGATTGTATGACTGTGATTGTATGATTGTGATTGTATGATTGTTAAAGTATGATTGTGATGGTATGATTGTTAAAGTATGATTGTGATGGTATGATTGTGATTGTATGATTGTGATTGTATGATTGTGATTGTATGATTGTGATTGTATGATTGTGATTGTATGCTTGCGATTGTATGATTGCGATTGTATGATTGCGATTGTATGATTGTGATTGCATGATTGTGATTGTATGATTGTGATTGTATGATTGTGATTGTATGACTGTGATTGTATGATTGTGATTGTATGATTGTTAAAGTATGATTGTGATGGTATGATTGTTAAAGTATGATTGTGATTGTATGATTGTGATTGTATGATTGTTATTGCATGATTGTGATTGTATGATTGTGATTTTATGATTGTGATTGTATGATTGTGAATGTACGATTGTGATTGTATGATTGTGATTGTATGATTTTGATAGTACGATTGTGATTGTATGATTGTGATTGTATGATTGTGATTGTATGATTGTGATTGTATGATTGTGATTCTATGATTGTGATTGTATGATTGTGATTGTATGATTGTGATTGTATGATTGTGATTGTATGATTGTGATGTATGATTGTAATTGTATGATTATGATTTTATGATTGTGATTGTATGATTGAGATTGTATGATTGTGATTGTATGCTTGCGATTGTATGAATGTGATTGTATGATTGTGATTGTATGATTGTGATTGTATGATTGTGATTGTATGATTGTGATTGTGTGATTGTGATTGTATGATTGTGATTGTATGATTGTGATTGTATGATTGTGATTTTATGATTGTGATTGTATGATTGTGAATGTACGATTGTGATTGTATGATTGTGATTGTATGATTTTGATAGTACGATTGTGATTGTATGATTGTGATTGTATGATTGTGATTGTATGATTGTGATTGTATGATTGTGATTGTATGATTGTATTTGCGAGATTGTATTTGGGATACTGTAATTGTATGATTGCGATTGTATGATTGCGATTGTATGATTGTGATTGTATGATTGTGTATGTATGATTGTGATTGTATGATTGTATTTGGGAGATTGTATTTGGGATATTGTAATTATATGATTGCGATTGAATGATTGTGATTGTATGATTGTGATGTATGATTGTAATTGTATGATTATGATTGTATGATTGTGATTGTATGATTGTGATGGTATGATTGTGATTGTATGATTGCGATCGTATGATTGTGATTGTACGATTATGATTGTATGATTGTGATTGTATGATTGCGATTGTATGATTGTGAAGTTTGTATTTTTGTGATTTTATGATTGTGATTGTATGATAGTGATTGTATGATTGTGATTGTATGATTGCGATTGTATGAATGCGATTGTATGATTGTGATTGCATAATTGTGATTGTATGATTGTGATTGTATGATTATGATTGTCTGATTGTGGTTGTATGATTGTAATTGTATGATTGAGATTGTATGATTGTGATTGTATGATTGCGATTGTATGATTGCGATTGTATGATTGCGATTGTATGATTGCGATTGTATGATTGTGATTGTATGATTGTGATTGTATGATTGTGATTGTATGATTGTGATTGTATGACTGTGATTGTATGATTGTGATTGTATGATTGTTAAAGTATGATTGTGATGGTATGATTGTTAAAGTATGATTGTGATGGTATGATTGTGATTGTATGATTGTGATTGTATGATTGTGATTGTATGATTGTGATTGTATGATTGTGATTGTATGATTGTGATTGTATGATTGTGATTGTATGATTGTGATTGTATGATTGTGATAGTATGATTGTGATTGTATGATTGCGATTGTATGATTGTGATTGTATGATTGCGCTTGTATCAATGCTATTGTATGATTGTGATTGTATGATTGTGATTGTATGATTGTGATTGTATTTTTGTGATTTTATGATTGTGATTGTATGATTGTGATTGTATGATTGCGATTGTATGAATGCGATTGTATGATTGTGATTGCATAATTGTGATTGTATGATTGTGATTGTATGATTGTGATTGTCTGATTGTGGTTGTATGATTGTAATTGTATGATTGAGATTGTATGATTGTGATTGTATGATTGCGATTGTATGATTGTGATTGTATGATTGTGATTGTATGATTGTGATTGTATGATTGTGATTGCATGATTGTGATTGTATGATTGTGATTTTATGATTGTGATTGTATGATTGTGAATGTACGATTGTGATTGTATGATTGCGATTGTATGAATGCGATTGTATGATTGTGATTGCATAATTGTGATTGTATGATTGTGATTGTATGATTGTGATTGTATGATTGTATTTGGGAGATTGTATTTGGGATATTGTAATTGTATGATTGCGATTGTATGATTGTGATTGTATGATTGTGATTGTATGATTGTGATTGTATGATTGTGATTGTATGATTGTGATTGTATGATTGTGATTGTATGATTGTGATTGTATGATTGTGATAGTATGATTGTGATTGTATGATTGCGATTGTATGATTGTGATTGTATGATTGCGCTTGTATCAATGCTATTGTATGATTGTGATTGTATGATTGTGATTGTATGATTGTGATTGTATGATTGTGATTGTGTGATTGTGATTGTATGATTGTGATTGTATGATTGTGATTGTATGATTGTGATTTTATGATTGTGATTGTATGATTGTGAATGTACGATTGTGATTGTATGATTGTGATTGTATGATTTTGATAGTACGATTGTGATTGTATGATTGTGATTGTATGATTGTGATTGTATGATTGTGATTGTATGATTGTGATTGTATGATTGTGATTGTATGATTGTATTTGCGAGATTGTATTTGGGATACTGTAATTGTATGATTGCGATTGTATGATTGCGATTGTATGATTGTGATTGTATGATTGTGTATGTATGATTGTGATTGTATGATTGTATTTGGGATATTGTAATTATATGATTGCGATTGAATGATTGTGATTGTATGATTGTGATGTATGATTGTAATTGTATGATTATGATTGTATGATTGTGATTGTATGATTGTGATGGTATGATTGTGATTGTATGATTGCGATCGTATGATTGTGATTGTACGATTATGATTGTATGATTGTGATTGTATGATTGCGATTGTATGATTGTGAAGTTTGTATTTTTGTGATTTTATGATTGTGATTGTATGATTGTGATTGTATGATTGTGATTGTATGATTGCGATTGTATGAATGCGATTGTATGATTGTGATTGCATAATTGTGATTGTATGATTGTGATTGTATGATTATGATTGTCTGATTGTGGTTGTATGATTGTAATTGTATGATTGAGATTGTATGATTGTGATTGTATGATTGCGATTGTATGATTGCGATTGTATGATTGCGATTGTATGATTGCGATTGTATGATTGTGATTGTATGATTGTGATTGTATGATTGTGATTGTATGATTGTGATTGTATGACTGTGATTGTATGATTGTGATTGTATGATTGTTAAAGTATGATTGTGATGGTATGATTGTTAAAGTATGATTGTGATGGTATGATTGTGATTGTATGATTGTGATTGTATGATTGTGATTGTATGATTGTGATTGTATGATTGTGATTGTATGATTGTGATTGTATGATTGTGATTGTATGATTGTGATTGTATGATTGTGATAGTATGATTGTGATTGTATGATTGCGATTGTATGATTGTGATTGTATGATTGCGCTTGTATCAATGCTATTGTATGATTGTGATTGTATGATTGTGATTGTATTTTTCTGATTTTATGATTGTGATTGTATGATTGTGATTGTATGATTGCGATTGTATGAATGCGATTGTATGATTGTGATTGCATAATTGTGATTGTATGATTGTGATTGTATGATTGTGATTGTATGATTGTATTTGGGAGATTGTATTTGGGATATTGTAATTGTATGATTGCGATTGTATGATTGTGATTGTATGATTGTGATTGTATGATTGTGATTGTATGATTGTGATTGTATGATTGTGATTGTATGATTGTGATTGTATGATTGTGATTGTATGATTGTGATAGTATGATTGTGATTGTATGATTGCGATTGTATGATTGTGATTGTATGATTGCGCTTGTATCAATGCTATTGTATGATTGTGATTGTATGATTGTGATTGTATGATTGTGATTGTATGATTGTGATTGTATGATTGTGATTGTATGATTGTGATTGTATGATTGTGATTGTATGATTGTGATTGTATGATTGTGATTGTATGATTGTGATTGTATGATTGTGATTGTATGATTGTATTTGGGAGATTGTATTTGGGATATTGTAATTGTATGATTGCGATTGTATGATTGTGATTGTATGATTGTGATGTATGATTGTAATTGTATGATTATGATTGTATGATTGTGATTGTATGATTGAGATTGTATGATTGTTATTGTATGCTTCCGATTGTATGAATGTGATTGTATGATTGTGATGGTATGATTGTGATTGTATGATTGTGATTGTATGATTGTGATTGTATGATTGTGATTGTATGATTGTGATTGTATGATTGTATTTGGGAGATTGTATTTGGGATATTGTAATTGTATGATTGCGATTGTATGATTGCGATTGTATGATTGTGATTACATGATTGTGATTGTATGATTGTGATTGTATGATTGTGATTGTATGATTGTGATTGTATGATTGTGATTGTATGATTGTGATTGTATGATTGTGATTGTATGATTGTGATTGTATGATTGTGATAGTATGATTGTGATTGTATGATTGTGATTGTATGATTGTGATTGTATGATTGTGATTGTATGATTGTGATTGTATGATTGTGATTGTATGATTGTGATAGTATGATTGTGATTGTATGATTGTGATTGTATGATTGTGATTGTATGATTGTGATTGTATGATTGTGATTGTATGATAGTGATTGTATGATTGTATTTGGGAGATTGTGATTGTATGATTGTATTTGGGAGATTGTATTTGGGATATTGTAATTGTATGATTGCGATTGTATGATAGCGATTGTATGATTGTGATTGTATGATTGTGATGTATGATTGTAATTGTATGATTATGATTGTATGATTGTGATTGTATGATTGAGATTGTATGATTGTGATTGTATGCTTGCGATTGTATGAATGTGATTGTATGATTGTGATTGTATGATTGTGATTGTATGATTGTGATTGTATGATTGTGATTGTATGATTGTGATTGTATGACTGTGATTGTATGATTGTGATTGTATGATTGTGATTGTATGATTGTGAATGTACGATTGTGATTGTATGATTGTGATTGTATGATTTTGATAGTACGATTGTGATTGTATGATTGTGATTGTATGATTGTGATTGTATGATTGTGATTGTATGATTGTGATTGTATGATTGTGATTGTATGATTGTATTTGCGAGATTGTATTTGGGATACTGTAATTGTATGATTGCGATTGTATGATAGCGATTGTATGATTGTGATTGTATGATTGTGTATGTATGATTGTGATTGTATGATTGTATTTGGGAGATTGTATTTGGGATATTGTAATTATATGATTGCGATTGAATGATTGTGATTGTATGATTGTGATGTATGATTGTAATTGTATGATTATGATTGTATGATTGTGATTGTATGATTGTGATGGTATGATTGTGATTGTATGATTGCGATCGTATGATTGTGATTGTACGATTATGATTGTATGATTGTGATTGTATGATTGCGATTGTATGATTGTGATTGTATGATTAAGTTTGTATTTTTGTGATTTTATGATTGTGATTGTATGATTGTGATTGTATGATTGTGATTGTATGATTGCGATTGTATGAATGCGATTGTATGATTGTGATTGCATAATTGTGATTGTATGATTGTGATTGTATGATTGTGATTGTCTGATTGTGGTTGTATGATTGTAATTGTATGATTGAGTTTGTATGATTGTGATTGTATGATTGCGATTGTATGATTGCGATTGTATGATTGCGATTGTATGATTGTGATTGTATGATTGTGATTGTATGATTGTGATTGTATGATTGTGATTGTATGATTGTGATTGTATGATTGTGATTGTATGACTGTGATTGTATGATTGTGATTGTATGATTGTTAAAGTATGATTGTGATGGTATGATTGTTAAAGTATGATTGTGATGGTATGATTGTGATTGTATGATTGTGATTGTATGATTGTGATTGTATGATTGTGATTGTATGATTGTGATTGTATGATTGTGATAGTATGATTGTGATTGTATGATTGCGATTGTATGATTGTGATTGTATGATTGCGATTGTATGAATGCTATTGTATGATTGTGATTGTATGATTGTGATTGTATGATTGTGATTGTATGATTGTGATTGTATGATTGTGATTGTATGATTGTGATTGTATGATTGTATTTGGGAGATTGTATTTGGGATATTGTAATTGTATGATTGCGATTGTATGATTGTGATTGTATGATTGTGATGTATGATTGTAATTGTATGATTATGATTGTATGATTGTGATTGTATGATTGAGATTGTATGATTGTTATTGTATGCTTGCGATTGTATGAATGTGATTGTATGATTGTGATGGTATGATTGTGATTGTATGATTGTGATTGTATGATTGTGATTGTATGATTGTGATTGTATGATTGTGATTGTATGATTGTGATTGTATGATTGTGATTGTATGGTTGTGATTGTATGATTGTGAATGTACGATTGTGATTGTACGATTGCGATTGTATGATTGTGATTGTATGATTGTGATTGTATGATTGTGATTGTATGATTGTATTTGGGAGATTGTATTTGGGATATTGTAATTGTATGATTGCGATTGTATGATTGCGATTGTATGATTGTGATTACATGATTGTGATTACATGATCGTGATTGTATGATTGTGATTGTATGATTGTGATTGTATGAGTGTGATTGTATGATTGTGATGTATGATTGTAATTGTATGATTATGATTGTATGATTGTGATAGTATGATTGTGATTGTATTATTGTATTTGGGAGATTGTAGTTGGGAGATTGTATTTGGGAGATTGTATTTGGCAGATTGTATTTGGGAGATTGTACTTGTATGATTGCGATTGTATGATTGTGATTGTATGATTGTGATTGTATGATTGTGATTGTATGATTGTGATTGTATGATTGTGAAAGTATGATTGTGATTGTATGATTATGATTGTATGATTGTGGTTGTGCGATTGTGATTGTACGATTGTGATTGTATGATTGTGATTGCATGATTATGATTGTATGATTGTGATTGCATGATTGTGATTGTATGATTGTGATTGCATGATTTTGAATGTATGATTGTGATTGTATGATTGTGATTGTATGATTGTGATTGCATGATTTCGAATGTATGATTGTGATTGTATGATTGTGATTGTATGATTGTGATTGTATGATTGTGATTGTATGATTGTGATTGTATGATTGTGATTGTATGATTGTGATTGTATGATTATGATTGTATGATTGTGATTGCATGATTGTGATTGTATGATTGTGATTGCATGATTTCGAATGTATGATTGTGATTGTATGATTGTGATTGTATGATTGTGATTGTATGATTGTGATTGTATGATTGTGATTGTATGATTGTGATTGTATGATTGTGATTGTATGATTGTGATTGTATGATTGTGATTGTATGATTGTGATTGTATGATTATGATTGTATGATTGCGATTGTATGATTGTATTTGGGTGATTGTATTTGGGAGATTGTATTTGGGAGATTGTAATTGTATGATTGCGATTGTATGATTGTGATTGTATGATTGTGATTGTATGATTGTGATTGTATGATTGTGATTGTATGATTGTGATTGTATGATTGTGATTGTATGATTGTCATTGTATGATTGTGATAGTATGATTGTGATTGTATGATTGTGATTGTATGATTGTGATTGTATGATTATGATTGTATGATTGCGATTGTATGATTGTATTTGGGTGATTGTATTTGGGAGATTGTATTTGGGAGATTGTAATTGTATGATTGCGATTGTATGATTGTGATTGTATGATTGTGATTGTATGATTGTCATTGTATGATTGTGATAGTATGATTGTGATTGTATGATTGTGATTGTATGATTGTGATAGTATGATTATGATTGTATGATTGCGATTGTATGATTGTATTTGGGTGATTGTATTTGGGAGATTGTATTTGGGAGATTGTAATTGTATGATTGCGATTGTATGATTGTGATTGTATGATTGCGATTGTATGAATGCGATTGTATGATTGTGATTGTATGATTGTGATTGTATGATTGTGATTGTATGATTGTGAGTGTATGATTGTGATTGTATGATTGTGATTGTATGATTGTATTTGGGAGATTGTATTTGGGATATTGTAATTGTATGATTGCGATTGTATGATTGTGATTGTATGATTGTGATGTATGATTGTAATTGTATGATTATGATTGTATGATTGTGATTTTATGATTGTGATTGTATGATTATGAATGTACGATTGTGATTGTATGATTGTGATTGTATGATTTTGATTGTACGATTGTGATTGTATGATTGTGATTGTATGATTGTGATTGTATGATTGTGATTGTATGATTGTGATTGTATGATTGTGATAGTATGATTGTGATTGTATGATTGTGATGTATGATTGTAATTGTATGATTATGATTGTATGATTGTGATTTTGTGATTGTGATTGTATGATTGTATTTGGGAGATTGTATTTGGGATATTGTAATTGTATGATTGCGATTGTATGATTGTGATTGTATGATTGTGATTGTATGATTGTGATTGTATGATTGTATTTGCGAGATTGTATTTGGGATACTGTAATTGTATGATTGCGATTGTATGATTGCGATTGTATGATTGTGATTGTATGATTGTGTATGTATGATTGTGATTGTATGATTGTATTTGGGAGATTGTATTTGGGATATTGTAATTGTATGATTGCGATTGAATGATTGTGATTGTATGATTGTGATGTATGATTGTAATTGTATGATTATGATTGTATGATTGTGATTGTATGATTGTGATGGTATGATTGTGATTGTATGATTGCGATCGTATGATTGTGATTGTACGATTATGATTGTATGATTGTGATTGTATGATTAAGTTTGTATTTTTGTGATTTTATGATTGTGATTGTATGATTGTGATTGTATGATTGTGATTGTATGATTGTGATTGTATGATTGCGATTGTATGAATGCGATTGTATGATTGTGATTGCATAATTGTGATTGTATGATTGTGATTGTATGATTGTGATTGTCTGATTGTGGTTGTATGATTGTAATTGTATGATTGAGATTGTATGATTGTGATTGTATGATTGCGATTGTATGATTGCGATTGTATGATTGCGATTGTATGATTGTGATTGTATGATTGTGATTGTATGATTGTGATTGTATGATTGTGATTGTATGATTGTGATTGTATGGTTGTGATTGTATGATTGTGAATGTACGATTGTGATTGTACGATTGCGATTGTATGATTGTGATTGTATGATTGTGATTGTATGATTGTGATTGTATGATTGTATTTGGGAGATTGTATTTGGGATATTGTAATTGTATGATTGCGATTGTATGATTGCGATTGCATGATTATGATTGTATGATTGTGATTGCATGATTGTGATTGTATGATTGTGATTGCATGATTTTGAATGTATGATTGTGATTGTATGATTGTGATTGTATGATTGTGATTGCATGATTTCGAATGTATGATTGTGATTGTATGAGTGTGATTGTATGATTGTGATGTATGATTGTAATTGTATGATTATGATTGTATGATTGTGATAGTATGATTGTGATTGTATTATTGTATTTGGGAGATTGTAGTTGGGAGATTGTATTTGGGAGATTGTATTTGGCAGATTGTATTTGGGAGATTGTACTTGTATGATTGCGATTGTATGATTGTGATTGTATGATTGTGATTGTATGATTGTGATTGTATGATTGTGATTGTATGATTGTGATTGTATGATTGTGAAAGTATGATTGTGATTGTATGATTATGATTGTATGATTGTGGTTGTGCGATTGTGATTGTACGATTGTGATTGTATGATTGTGATTGCATGATTATGATTGTATGATTGTGATTGCATGATTGTGATTGTATGATTGTGATTGCATGATTTTGAATGTATGATTGTGATTGTATGATTGTGATTGTATGATTGTGACTGCATGATTTCGAATGTATGATTGTGATTGTATGATTGTGATTGTATGATTGTGATTGTATGATTGTGATTGTATGATTGTGATTGTATGATTGTGATTGTATGATTGTGATTGTATGATTGTGATTGTATGATTGTGATTGTATGATTGTGATTGTATGATTGTGATTGTATGATAATGATTGTATGATTGTGATTGCATGATTGTGATTGTATGATTGTGATTGCATGATTTCGAATGTATGATTGTGATTGTATGATTGTGATTGTATGATTGTGATTGTATGATTGTGATTGTATGATTGTGATTGTATGATTGTGATTGTATGATTGTGATTGTATGATTGTGATTGTATGATTGTGATTGTATGATTGTGATTGTATGATTGTGATTGTATGATTATGATTGTATGATTGCGATTGTATGATTGTATTTGGGTGATTGTATTTGGGAGATTGTATTTGGGAGATTGTAATTGTATGATTGCGATTGTATGATTGTGATTGTATGATTGTGATTGTATGATTGTGATTGTATGATTGTGATTGTATGATTGTGATTGTATGATTGTCATTGTATGATTGTGATAGTATGATTGTGATTGTATGATTGTGATTGTATGATTGTGATTGTATGATTATGATTGTATGATTGCGATTGTATGATTGTATTTGGGTGATTGTATTTGGGAGATTGTATTTGGGAGATTGTAATTGTATGATTGCGATTGTATGATTGTGATTGTATGATTGTGATTGTATGATTGTCATTGTATGATTGTGATAGTATGATTGTGATTGTATGATTGTGATTGTATGATTGTGATAGTATGATTATGATTGTATGATTGCGATTGTATGATTGTATTTGGGTGATTGTATTTGGGAGATTGTATTTGGGAGATTGTAATTGTATGATTGCGATTGTATGATTGTGATTGTATGATTGCGATTGTATGAATGCGATTGTATGATTGTGATTGTATGGTTGTGATTGTATGGTTGTGATTGTATGATTGTGATTGTATGATTGTGATTGTATGATTGTGATTGTATGATTGTGATTGTATGATTGTATTTGGGAGATTGTATTTGGGATATTGTAATTGTATGATTGCGATTGTATGATTGTGATTGTATGATTGTGATGTATGATTGTAATTGTATGATTATGATTGTATGATTGTGATTTTATGATTGTGATTGTATGATTGTGAATGTACGATTGTGATTGTATGATTGTGATTGTATGATTTTGATTGTACGATTGTGATTGTATGATTGTGATTGTATGATTGTGATTGTATGATTGTGATTGTATGATTGTGATTGTATGATTGTGATAGTATGATTGTGATTGTATGATTGTGATGTATGATTGTAATTGTATGATTATGATTGTATGATTGTGATTTTGTGATTGTGATTGTATGATTGTATTTGGGAGATTGTATTTGGGATATTGTAATTGTATGATTGCGATTGTATGATTGTGATTGTATGATTGTGATTGTATGATTGTGATTGTATGATTGTATTTGCGAGATTGTATTTGGGATACTGTAATTGTATGATTGCGATTGTATGATTGCGATTGTATGATTGTGATTGTATGATTGTGTATGTATGATTGTGATTGTATGATTGTATTTGGGAGATTGTATTTGGGATATTGTAATTGTATGATTGCGATTGAATGATTGTGATTGTATGATTGTGATGTATGATTGTAATTGTATGATTATGATTGTATGATTGTGATTGTATGATTGTGATGGTATGATTGTGATTGTATGATTGCGATCGTATGATTGTGATTGTACGATTATGATTGTATGATTGTGATTGTATGATTGCGATTGTATGATTGTGATTGTATGATTAAGTTTGTATTTTTGTGATTTTATGATTGTGATTGTATGATTGTGATTGTATGATTGTGATTGTATGATTGTGATTGTATGATTGCGATTGTATGAATGCGATTGTATGATTGTGATTGCATAATTGTGATTGTATGATTGTGATTGTATGATTGTGATTGTCTGATTGTGGTTGTATGATTGTAATTGTATGATTGAGATTGTATGATTGTGATTGTATGATTGCGATTGTATGATTGCGATTGTATGATTGCGATTGTATGATTGTGATTGTATGATTGTGATTGTATGATTGTGATTGTATGATTGTGATTGTATGATTGTGATTGTATGGTTGTGATTGTATGATTGTGAATGTACGATTGTGATTGTACGATTGCGATTGTATGATTGTGATTGTATGATTGTGATTGTATGATTGTGATTGTATGATTGTATTTGGGAGATTGTATTTGGGATATTGTAATTGTATGATTGCGATTGTATGATTGCGATTGTATGATTGTGATTACATGATTGTGATTACATGATTGTGATTGTATGATTGTGATTGTATGATTGTGATTGTATGAGTGTGATTGTATGATTGTGATGTATGATTGTAATTGTATGATTATGATTGTATGATTGTGATAGTATGATTGTGATTGTATTATTGTATTTGGGAGATTGTAGTTGGGAGATTGTATTTGGGAGATTGTATTTGGCAGATTGTATTTGGGAGATTGTACTTGTATGATTGCGATTGTATGATTGTGATTGTATGATTGTGATTGTATGATTGTGATTGTATGATTGTGATTGTATGATTGTGATTGTATGATTGTGAAAGTATGATTGTGATTGTATGATTATGATTGTATGATTGTGGTTGTGCGATTGTGATTGTACGATTGTGATTGTATGATTGTGATTGCATGATTATGATTGTATGATTGTGATTGCATGATTGTGATTGTATGATTGTGATTGCATGATTTTGAATGTATGATTGTGATTGTATGATTGTGATTGTATGATTGTGATTGCATGATTTCGAATGTATGATTGTGATTGTATGATTGTGATTGTATGATTGTGATTGCATGATTATGATTGTATGATTGTGATTGCATGATTGTGATTGTATGATTGTGATTGCATGATTTTGAATGTATGATTGTGATTGTATGATTGTGATTGTATGATTGTGATTGTATGATTGTGATTGTATGATTGTGATTGTATGATTGTGATTGTATGATTGTGATTGTATGATTATGATTGTATGATTGCGATTGTATGATTGTATTTGGGTGATTGTATTTGGGAGATTGTATTTGGGGGATTGTAATTGTATGATTGCGATTGTATGATTGTGATTGTATGATTGTGATTGTATGATTGTGATTGTATGATTGTGATTGTATGATTGTGATTGTATGATTGTGATTGTATGATTGTCATTGTATGATTGTGATAGTATGATTGTGATTGTATGATTGTGATTGTATGATTGTGATTGTATGATTATGATTGTATGATTGCGATTGTATGATTGTATTTGGGTGATTGTATTTGGGAGATTGTATTTGGGAGATTGTAATTGTATGATTGCGATTGTATGATTGTGATTGTATGATTGTGATTGTATGATTGTCATTGTATGATTGTGATAGTATGATTGTGATTGTATGATTGTGATTGTATGATTGTGATAGTATGATTATGATTGTATGATTGCGATTGTATGATTGTATTTGGGTGATTGTATTTGGGAGATTGTATTTGGGAGATTGTAATTGTATGATTGCGATTGTATGATTGTGATTGTATGATTGCGATTGTATGAATGCGATTGTATGATTGTGATTGTATGATTGTGATTGTATGATTGTGATTGTATGATTGTGATTGTATGATTGTGATTGTATGATTGTGATTGTATGATTGTGATTGTATGATTGTATTTGGGAGATTGTATTTGGGATATTGTAATTGTATGATTGCGATTGTATGATTGTGATTGTATGATTGTGATGTATGATTGTAATTGTATGATTATGATTGTATGATTGTGATTTTATGATTGTGATTGTATGATTGTGAATGTACGATTGTGATTGTATGATTGTGATTGTATGATTTTGATTGTACGATTGTGATTGTATGATTGTGATTGTATGATTGTGATTGTATGATTGTGATTGTATGATTGTGATTGTATGATTGTGATAGTATGATTGTGATTGTATGATTGTGATGTATGAGTGTAATTGTATGATTATGATTGTATGATTGTGATTTTGTGATTGTGATTGTATGATTGTATTTGGGAGATTGTATTTGGTATATTGTAATTGTATGATTGCGATTGTATGATTGTGATTGTATGATTGTGATTGTATGATTGTGATTGTATGATTGTATTTGCGAGATTGTATTTGGGATACTGTAATTGTATGATTGCGATTGTATGATTGCGATTGTATGATTGTGATTGTATGATTGTGTATGTATGATTGTGATTGTATGATTGTATTTGGGAGATTGTATTTGGGATATTGTAATTGTATGATTGCGATTGAATGATTGTGATTGTATGATTGTGATGTATGATTGTAATTGCATGATTATGATTGTATGATTGTGATTGTATGATTGTGATGGTATGATTGTGATTGTATGATTGCGATCGTATGATTGTGATTGTACGATTATGATTGTATGATTGTGATTGTATGATTGCGATTGTATGATTGTGATTGTATGATTAAGTTTGTATTTTTGTGATTTTATGATTGTGATTGTATGATTGTGATTGTATGATTGTGATTGTATGATTGCGATTGTATGAATGCGATTGTATGATTGTGATTGCATAATTGTGATTGTATGATTGTGATTGTATGATTGTGATTGTCTGATTGTGGTTGTATGATTGTAATTGTATGATTGAGATTGTATGATTGTGATTGTATGATTGCGATTGTATGATTGCGATTGTATGATTGCGATTGTATGATTGTGATTGTATGATTGTGATTGTATGATTGTGATTGTATGACTGTGATTGTATGATTGTGATAGTATGATTGTGATTGTATGATTGCGATTGTATGATTGTGATTGTATGATTGCGATTGTATGAATGCTATTGTATGATTGCGATTGTATGATTGTGATTACATGATTGTGATTGTATGATTGTGATTGTATGATTGTGATTGTATGAGTGTGATTGTGTGATTGTGGTTGTGAGACTGATATTGTACGATTGTGATTGTACGATTGTGATTGAATGATTGTGATTGCATGATTAAGATTCTATGATTGTGATTGCATGATTGTGTTTGTATGATTGTGATTGCATGATTTCGAATGTATGATTGTGATTGTATGATTGTGATTGTATGATTGTGATTGTATGATTGTGATTGTATGATTGTGATTGTATGATTGTGATTGTATGATTGTGATTGTATGATTGTGATTGTATGATTGTCATTGTATGATTGTGATTGTATGATTGTGATTGTATGATTGTGATTGTATGATTGTGATTGTATGATTGTGATTGTATGATTGTGATTGTATGATTGTGATTGTATGATTGTGATTGTATGATTGTGATTGTATGATTGTGATTGTATGATTATGATTGTATGATTGTGATTGTATGATTCTGATTGTATGATTGTGATTGTATGATTGTGATAGTATGATTGTGATTGTATGATTGTGATTGTATGACTGTGATTGTATGATTGTGATTGTATGATTGTGATTGTATGATTGTGAAAGTATGATTGTGATGGTATGATTGTGATTGTATGATTGTGATTGCATGATTGTGATTGTATGAGTGTGATTGTCTGATTGTGGTTGTGCGATTGTGATTGTACGATTGTGATTGTACGATTGTTATTGAATGATTCTGATTGTATGATTCTGATTGTATGATTGTGATTGCATGATTGTGATTGTATGATTGTGATTGCATGATTTTGAATGTATGATTATGATTGTATGATTGTGATTGTATGATTGCGATTGTATGATTGTGATTGTATGATTATGATTGTATTTTTGTGATTGTATGATTGTGATTGTATGATTGTGATTGTATGATTGTGATTGTATGATTGTGATTGTATGATTGTGATTGTATGATTGTGATTGTATGATTGTGATTGTATGATTGTGATTGTATGATTGTGATTGTATGATTGTATTTGGGAGATTGTATTTGGGATATTGTAATTGTATGATTGCGATTGTATGATTGTGATTGTATGATTGTGATGTATGATTGTAATTGTATGATTATGATTGTATGATTGTGATTGTATGATTGAGATTGTATGATTGTGATTGTATGCTTGCGATTGTATGAATGTGATTGTATGATTGTGATTGTATGATTGTGATTGTATGATTGTGATTCTATGATTGTGATTGTATGATTGTGATTGTATGATTGTGATTGTATGATTGTGATTGTATGATTGTGATTTTATGATTGTGATTGTATGATTGTGAATGTACGATTGTGATTGTATGATTGTGATTGTATGATTTTGATAGTACGATTGTGATTGTATGATTGTGATTGTATGATTGTGATTGTATGATTGTGATTGTATGATTGTGATTGTATGATTGTGATTGTATGATTGTGATTGTATGATTGTATTTGCGAGATTGTATTTGGGATACTGTAATTGTATGATTGCGATTGTATGATTGCGATTGTATGATTGTGATTGTATGATTGTGTATGTATGATTGTGATTGTATGATTGTATTTGGGAGATTGTATTTGGGATATTGTAATTATATGATTGCGATTGAATGATTGTGATTGTATGATTGTGATGTATGATTGTAATTGTATGATTATGATTGTATGATTGTGATTGTATGATTGTGATGGTATGATTGTGATTGTATGATTGCGATCGTATGATTGTGATTGTACGATTATGATTGTATGATTGTGATTGTATGATTGCGATTGTATGATTGTGATTGTATGATTAAGTTTGTATTTTTGTGATTGTATGATTGTGATTGTATGATTGTGATTGTATGACTGTGATTGTATGATTGTGATTGTATGATTGTTAAAGTATGATTGTGATGGTATGATTGTTAAAGTATGATTGTGATGGTATGATTGTGATTGTATGATTGTGATTGTATGATTGTGATTGTATGATTGTGATTGTATGATTGTGATTGTATGATTGTGATTGTATGATTGTGATTGTATGATTGTATTTGGGAGATTGTATTTGGGATATTGTAATTGTATGATTGCGATTGTATGATTGTGATTGTATGATTGTGATGTATGATTGTAATTGTATGATTATGATTGTATGATTGTGATTGTATGATTGAGATTGTATGATTGTGATTGTATGCTTGCGATTGTATGAATGTGATTGTATGATTGTGATTGTATGATTGTGATTGTATGATTGTGATTGTATGATTGTGATTGTATGATTGTGATTGTATGATTGTGATTGTATGATTGTGATTGTATGATTGTGATTTTATGATTGTGATTGTATGATTGTGATTGTATGATTATGATTGTATGATTGCGATTGTATGATTGTATTTGGGTGATTGTATTTGGGAGATTGTATTTGGGAGATTGTAATTGTATGATTGCGATTGTATGATTGTGATTGTATGATTGCGATTGTATGAATGCGATTGTATGAATGTGATTGTATGATTGTGATTGTATGATTGTGATTGTATGATAGTGATTGTATGATTGTATTTGGGAGATTGTGATTGTATGATTGTATTTGGGAGATTGTATTTGGGATATTGTAATTGTATGATTGCGATTGTATGATTGTGATTGTATGATTGTGATGTATGATTGTAATTGTATGATTATGATTGTATGATTGTGATTGTATGATTGAGATTGTATGATTGTGATTGTATGCTTGCGATTGTATGAATGTGATTGTATGATTGTGATTGTATGATTGTGATTGTATGATTGTGATTCTATGATTGTGATTGTATGATTGTGATTGTATGATTGTGATTGTATGATTGTGATTGTATGATTGTGATTTTATGATTGTGATTGTATGATTGTGAATGTACGATTGTGATTGTATGATTGTGATTGTATGATTTTGATAGTACGATTGTGATTGTATGATTGTGATTGTATGATTGTGATTGTATGATTGTGATTGTATGATTGTGATTGTATGATTGTGATTGTATGATTGTGATTGTATGATTGTATTTGCGAGATTGTATTTGGGATACTGTAATTGTATGATTGCGATTGTATGATTGCGATTGTATGATTGTGATTTTATGATTGTGTATGTATGATTGTGATTGTATGATTGTATTTGGGAGATTGTATTTGGGATATTGTAATTATATGATTGCGATTGAATGATTGTGATTGTATGATTGTGATGTATGATTGTAATTGTATGATTATGATTGTATGATTGTGATTGTATGATTGTGATGGTATGATTGTGATTGTATGATTGCGATCGTATGATTGTGATTGTACGATTATGATTGTATGATTGTGATTGTATGATTGCGATTGTATGATTGTGATTGTATGATTAAGTTTGTATTTTTGTGATTGTATGATTGTGATTGTATGATTGTGATTGTATGACTGTGATTGTATGATTGTGATTGTATGATTGTTAAAGTATGATTGTGATGGTATGATTGTTAAAGTATGATTGTGATGGTATGATTGTGATTGTATGATTGTGATTGTATGATTGTGATTGTATGATTGTGATTGTATGATTGTGATTGTATGATTGTGATAGTATGATTGTGATTGTATGATTGCGATTGTATGATTGTGATTGTATGATTGCGATTGTATGAATGCTATTGTATGATTGTGATTGTATGATTGTGATTGTATGATTGTGATTGTATGATTGTGATTGTATGATTGTGATTGTATGATTGTGATTGTATGATTGTGATTGTATGATTGTATTTGGGAGATTGTATTTGGGATATTGTAATTGTATGATTGCGATTGTATGATTGTGATTGTATGATTGTGATGTATGATTGTAATTGTATGATTATGATTGTATGATTGTGATTGTATGATTGAGATTGTATGATTGTTATTGTATGCTTGCGATTGTATGAATGTGATTGTATGATTGTGATGGTATGATTGTGATTGTATGATTGTGATTGTATGATTGTGATTGTATGATTGTGATTGTATGATTGTGATTGTATGATTGTGATTGTATGATTGTGATTGTATGATTGTGATTGTATGGTTGTGATTGTATGATTGTGAATGTACGATTGTGATTGTACGATTGCGATTGTATGATTGTGATTGTATGATTGTGATTGTATGATTGTGATTGTATGATTGTATTTGGGAGATTGTATTTGGGATATTGTAATTGTATGATTGCGATTGTATGATTGCGATTGTATGATTGTGATTACATGATTGTGATTGTATGATTGTGATTGTATGATTGTGATTGTATGATTGTGATTGTATGATTGTGATAGTATGATTGTGATTGTATGATTGTGATTGTATGATTGTGATTGTATGATTGTATTTGGGAGATTGTATTTGGGAGATTGTAATTGTATGATTGCGATTGTATGATTGTGATTGTATGATTGCGATTGTATGATTGTGATTGTATGATTGTGATGTATGATTGTAATTGTATTATTATGATTGTATGATTGTGATTGTATGATTGAGATTGTATGATTGAGATTGTATGATTGTGATTGTATGCTTGCGATTGTATGATCGTGATTGTATGATTGTGATTGTATGATTGTGATTGTATGATTGTGATTGTATGATTATGATTGTATGATTGTGATTGTATGATTGTGATTGTATGATTGTGAAAGTATGATTGTGATTGTATGATTGTGATTGTATGATTGTGATTGTATGATTGTGATTGTATGATTGTGATTGTATGATTGTGATTGTATGATTGTGATTGTATGATTGTGATTGTATGATTGTGAAAGTATGATTGTGATTGCATGATTGTGATTGTATGATTGTGATTGTATGATTGTGATTGTATGATTGTGATGTATGATTGTAATTGTATGATTATGATTGTATGATTGTGATTGTATGATTGTGATTGTATGATTGTGAAAGTATGATTGTGATTGTATGATTATGATTGTATGATTGTGGTTGTGCGATTGTGATTGTACGATTGTGATTGTACGATTGTGATTGTATGATTGTGATTGCATGATTATGATTGTATGATTGTGATTGCATGATTGTGATTGTATGATTGTGATTGCATGATTTTGAATGTATGATTGTGATTGTATGATTGTGATGTATGATTGTAATTGTATGATTATGATTGTATGATTGTGATTGTGTGATTGTGATTGTATGATTGTATTTGGGAGATTGTATTTGGGATATTGTAATTGTATGATTGCGATTGTATGATTGTGATTGTATGATTGTGATTGTATGATTGTGATTGTATGATTGTGATTGTATGATTGTATTTGGGAGATTGTATTTGGGATATTGTAATTGTACGATTGCGATTGTATGATTGCGATTGTATGATTGTGATTGTATGATTGTGTATGTATGATTGTGATTGTATGATTGTATTTGGGAGATTGTATTTGGGATATTGTAATTGTATGATTGCGATTGTATGATTGTGATTGTATGATTGTCATGTATGATTGTAATTGTATGATTATGATTGTATGATTGTGATTGTATGATTGTGATGGTATGATTGCGATTGTATGAATGCGATTGTATGATTGTGATTTTATGATTGTGATTGTATGACTGTGATTGTATGATTGTGATTGTATGATTGTTAAAGTATGATTGTGATGGTATGATTGTTAAAGTATGATTGTGATTGTATGATTGTGATTGTATGATTGTGATTGTATGATTGTGATTGTATGATCGTATTTGGGAGATTGTATTTGGGATATTGTAATTGTATGATTGCGATTGTATGATTGCGATTGTATGATTGTGATTACATGATTGTGATTGTATGATTGTGATTGTATGATTGTGATTGTATGAGTGTGATTGTGTGATTGTGGTTGTGCGATTGATATTGTACGATTGTGATTGTACGATTGTGATTGAATGATTGTGATTGTATGATTAAGATTCTATGATTGTGATTGCATGATTGTGATTGTATGATTGTGATTGCATGATTTCGAATGTATGATTGTGATTGTATGATTGTGATTGTATGATTGTGATTGTATGATTGTGATTGTATGATTGTGATTGTATGATTGTGATTGTATGATTGTGATTGTATGATTGTGATTGTATGATTGCGATTGTATGAATGCTATTGTATGATTGTGATTGTATGATTGTGATTGTATGATTGTGATTGTATGATTGTGATTGTATGATTGTGATTGTATGATTGTGATTGTATGATTGTATTTGGGATATTGTAATTGTATGATTGCGATTGTATGATTGTGATTGTATCATTGTGATGTATGATTGTAATTGTATGATTATGATTGTATGATTGTGATTGTATGATTGTGATTGTATGATTGTGATTGTATGAGTGTGATTGTGTGATTGTGGTTGTGCGATTGATATTGTACGATTGTGATTGTACGATTGTGATTGAATGATTGTGATTGTATGATTAAGATTCTATGATTGTGATTGCATGATTGTGATTGTATGACTGTGATTGCATGATTTCGAATGTTTGATTGTGATTGTATGATTGTGATTGTATGATTGTGATTGTATGATTGTGATTGTATGATTGTGATTGTATGATTGTGATTGTATGATTGTGATTGTATGATTGTGATTGTATGATTGTGATTGTATGATTGTGATTGTATGATTGTGATTGTATGATTGTGATTGTATGATTGTGATTGTATGATTGTGATTGTATGATTGTGATTGTATGATTGTATTTGGGAGATTGTATTTATGAGATTGTATTTGGGAGATTGTATTTGGGAGATTGTATTTGGGAGATTGTAATTGTATGATTGCGATAGTATGATTGTGATTGTATGATTGCGATTGTATGATTGTGATTGTATGATTGTGATGTATGATTGTAAATGTATGATTATGATTGTATGATTGTGATTGTATGATTGTGATTGTATGATTGTGATTGTATGATTGTATTTGGGAGATTGTACTTGGGAGATTGTATTTGGGAGATTGTATTTGGCAGATTGTATTTGGGAGATTGTAATTGTATGATTGCGATTGTATGATTGAGATTGTATGATTGCGATTGTATGATTGTGATTGTATGATTGTGATGTATGATTGTAATTGTATGATTATGATTGTATGATTGTGATTGTATGATTGAGATTGTATGATTGTGATTGTATGCTTGCGATTGCATGATTGTGATTGTATGATTGTGATTGTATGATTGTGATTGTATGATTGTGATTGTATGATTGTGATTGTATGATTGTGATTGTATGATTGTGATTGTATGATTGTGATTGTATGATTGCGATTGTATGAATGCTATTGTATGATTGTGATTGTATGATTGTGATTGTATGATTGTGATTGTATGATTGTGATTGTATGAGTGTGATTGTCTGATTGTGGTTGTGCGATTGTGATTGTACGATTGTGATTGTACGATTGTTATTGAATGAGTGTGATTGTATGATTCTGATTGTATGATTGTGATTGCATGATTGTGATTGTATGATTGTGATTGCATGATTTTGAATGTATGATTATGATTGTATGATTGTGATTGTATGATTGCGATTGTATGATTGTGATTGTATGATTATGATTGTATTTTTGTGATTGTATGATTGTGATTGTATTATTGTGATTGTATGATTGTGATTGTATGATTGTGATTGTATGATTGTGATTGTATGATTGTGATTGTATGATTGTGATTGTATGATTGTGATTGTATGATTGTGATTGTATGATTGTGATTGTATGATTGTGATTGTCTGATTGTGGTTGTGGGATTGTGATTGTACGATTGTGATTGTACGATTGTGATTGTAGGATTGTGATTGTAGGATTGTGATTGTATGATTGTGATTGTATGATTGTGATTGTATGATTGTGATTGTATGATTGTGATTGTATGATTGTGATTGTATGACTGTGATTGTATGATTGTGAATGTACGATTGTGATTGTATGATTGTGATTGTATGATTGTGATAGTACGATTGTGATTGTATGACTGTGATTGTATGACTGTGATTGTATGACTGTGATTGTATGAGTGTGATTGTATGATTGTGATTGTATGATTGTGAAATTATGATTGTGATTGTATGATTGTGATTGTATGATTGTGATTGTATGATTGTGATTGTATGATTGTGATTGTATGATTGTGATTGTATGATTGTGATTGTATGATTGTGATTGTATGATTGTGATTGTATGATTGTGATTGTATGATTGCGAAAGTATGATTGTGATTGTATGATTATGATTGTATGATTGTGGTGGTGCGATTGTGATTGTACGATTGTGATTGTACGATTGTGATTGTACGATCGTGATTGTATGATTGTGATTGTATGATTGTGATTGTATGATTGTGATTGTATGATTGTGATTGTATGATTGTGATTGTATGATTGTGATTGTATGATTGTGATTGTATGATTGTGATTGTATGATGGTGAAAGTATGATTGTGATTGTATGATTGTGATTGTATGATTGTGATTGTATGATTGTGATTGTATGATTGTGGTTGTATGATTGTGATTGTATGATTGTGATGTATGATTGTAATTGTATGATTATGATTGTATGATTGTGATTGTGTGATTGTGATTGTATGATTGTATTTGGGAGATTGTATTTGGGAGATTGTAATTGTATGATTGCGATTGTATGATTGTGATTGTATGATTGTGATTGTATGATTGTGATTGTATGATTGTGATTGTATGATTGTGATTGTATGATTGTCATTGTATGATTGTGATAGTATGATTGTGATTGTATGATTGTGATTGTATGATTGTGATTGTATGATTATGATTGTATGATTGCGATTGTATGATTGTATTTGGGTGATTGTATTTGGGAGATTGTATTTGGGAGATTGTAATTGTATGATTGCGATTGTATGATTGTGATTGTATGATTGTGATTGTATGATTGTCATTGTATGATTGTGATAGTATGATTGTGATTGTATGATTGTGATTGTATGATTGTGATAGTATGATTATGATTGTATGATTGCGATTGTATGATTGTATTTGGGTGATTGTATTTGGGAGATTGTATTTGGGAGATTGTAATTGTATGATTGCGATTGTATGATTGTGATTGTATGATTGCGATTGTATGAATGCGATTGTATGATTGTGATTGTATGATTGTGATTGTATGATTGTGATTGTATGATTGTGATTGTATGATTGTGATTGTATGATTGTGATTGTATGATTGTGATTGTATGATTGTATTTGGGAGATTGTATTTGGGATATTGTAATTGTATGATTGCGATTGTATGATTGTGATTGTATGATTGTGATGTATGATTGTAATTGTATGATTATGATTGTATGATTGTGATTTTATGATTGTGATTGTATGATTGTGAATGTACGATTGTGATTGTATGATTGTGATTGTATGATTTTGATTGTACGATTGTGATTGTATGATTGTGATTGTATGATTGTGATTGTATGATTGTGATTGTATGATTGTGATTGTATGATTGTGATAGTATGATTGTGATTGTATGATTGTGATGTATGATTGTAATTGTATGATTATGATTGTATGATTGTGATTTTGTGATTGTGATTGTATGATTGTATTTGGGAGATTGTATTTGGGATATTGTAATTGTATGATTGCGATTGTATGATTGTGATTGTATGATTGTGATTGTATGATTGTGATTGTATGATTGTATTTGCGAGATTGTATTTGGGATACTGTAATTGTATGATTGCGATTGTATGATTGCGATTGTATGATTGTGATTGTATGATTGTGTATGTATGATTGTGATTGTATGATTGTATTTGGGAGATTGTATTTGGGATATTGTAATTGTATGATTGCGATTGAATGATTGTGATTGTATGATTGTGATGTATGATTGTAATTGTATGATTATGATTGTATGATTGTGATTGTATGATTGTGATGGTATGATTGTGATTGTATGATTGCGATCGTATGATTGTGATTGTACGATTATGATTGTATGATTGTGATTGTATGATTGCGATTGTATGATTGTGATTGTATGATTAAGTTTGTATTTTTGTGATTTTATGATTGTGATTGTATGATTGTGATTGTATGATTGTGATTGTATGATTGTGATTGTATGATTGCGATTGTATGAATGCGATTGTATGATTGTGATTGCATAATTGTGATTGTATGATTGTGATTGTATGATTGTGATTGTCTGATTGTGGTTGTATGATTGTAATTGTATGATTGAGATTGTATGATTGTGATTGTATGATTGCGATTGTATGATTGCGATTGTATGATTGCGATTGTATGATTGTGATTGTATGATTGTGATTGTATGATTGTGATTGTATGACTGTGATTGTATGATTGTGATAGTATGATTGTGATTGTATGATTGCGATTGTATGATTGTGATTGTATGATTGCGATTGTATGAATGCTATTGTATGATTGCGATTGTATGATTGTGATTACATGATTGTGTTTGTATGATTGTGATTGTATGATTGTGATTGTATGAGTGTGATTGTGTGATTGTGGTTGTGAGACTGATATTGTACGATTGTGATTGTACGATTGTGATTGAATGATTGTGATTGCATGATTAAGATTCTATGATTGTGATTGCATGATTGTGTTTGTATGATTGTGATTGCATGATTTCGAATGTATGATTGTGATTGTATGATTGTGATTGTATGATTGTGATTGTATGATTGTGATTGTATGATTGTGATTGTATGATTGTCATTGTATGATTGTGATTGTATGATTGTCATTGTATGATTGTGATTGTATGATTGTGATTGTATGATTGTGATTGTATGATTGTGATTGTATGATTGTGATTGTATGATTGTGATTGTATGATTGTGATTGTATGATTGTGATTGTATGATTGTGATTGTATGATTGTGATTGTATGATTATGATTGTATGATTGTGATTGTATGATTCTGATTGTATGATTGTGATTGTATGATTGTGATAGTATGATTGTGATTGTATGATTGTGATTGTATGACTGTGATTGTATGATTGTGATTGTATGATTGTGATTGTATGATTGTGAAAGTATGATTGTGATGGTATGATTGTGATTGTATGATTGTGATTGCATGATTGTGATTGTATGAGTGTGATTGTCTGATTGTGGTTGTGCGATTGTGATTGTACGATTGTGATTGTACGATTGTTATTGAATGATTCTGATTGTATGATTCTGATTGTATGATTGTGATTGCATGATTGTGATTGTATGATTGTGATTGCATGATTTTGAATGTATGATTATGATTGTATGATTGTGATTGTATGATTGCGATTGTATGATTGTGATTGTATGATTATGATTGTATTTTTGTGATTGTATGATTGTGATTGTATGATTGTGATTGTATGATTGTGATTGTATGATTGTGATTGTATGATTGTGATTGTATGATTGTGATTGTATGATTGTGATTGTATGATTGTGATTGTATGATTGTGATTGTATGATTGTGATTGTATGATTGTGATTGTATGATTGTATTTGGGAGATTGTATTTGGGATATTGTAATTGTATGATTGCGATTGTATGATTGTGATTGTATGATTGTGATGTATGATTGTAATTGTATGATTATGATTGTATGATTGTGATTGTATGATTGAGATTGTATGATTGTGATTGTATGCTTGCGATTGTATGAATGTGATTGTATGATTGTGATTGTATGATTGTGATTGTATGATTGTGATTCTATGATTGTGATTGTATGATTGTGATTGTATGATTGTGATTGTATGATTGTGATTGTATGATTGTGATTTTATGATTGTGATTGTATGATTGTGAATGTACGATTGTGATTGTATGATTGTGATTGTATGATTTTGATAGTACGATTGTGATTGTATGATTGTGATTGTATGATTGTGATTGTATGATTGTGATTGTATGATTGTGATTGTATGATTGTGATTGTATGATTGTGATTGTATGATTGTATTTGCGAGATTGTATTTGGGATACTGTAATTGTATGATTGCGATTGTATGATTGCGATTGTATGATTGTGATTGTATGATTGTGTATGTATGATTGTGATTGTATGATTGTATTTGGGAGATTGTATTTGGGATATTGTAATTATATGATTGCGATTGAATGATTGTGATTGTATGATTGTGATGTATGATTGTAATTGTATGATTATGATTGTATGATTGTGATTGTATGATTGTGATGGTATGATTGTGATTGTATGATTGCGATCGTATGATTGTGATTGTACGATTATGATTGTATGATTGTGATTGTATGATTGCGATTGTATGATTGTGATTGTATGATTAAGTTTGTATTTTTGTGATTGTATGATTGTGATTGTATGATTGTGATTGTATGACTGTGATTGTATGATTGTGATTGTATGATTGTTAAAGTATGATTGTGATGGTATGATTGTTAAAGTATGATTGTGATGGTATGATTGTGATTGTATGATTGTGATTGTATGATTGTGATTGTATGATTGTGATTGTATGATTGTGATTGTATGATTGTGATTGTATGATTGTATTTGGGAGATTGTATTTGGGATATTGTAATTGTATGATTGCGATTGTATGATTGTGATTGTATGATTGTGATGTATGATTGTAATTGTATGATTATGATTGTATGATTGTGATTGTATGATTGAGATTGTATGATTGTGATTGTATGCTTGCGATTGTATGAATGTGATTGTATGATTGTGATTGTATGATTGTGATTGTATGATTGTGATTGTATGATTGTGATTGTATGATTGTGATTGTATGATTGTGATTGTATGATTGTGATTGTATGATTGTGATTTTATGATTGTGATTGTATGATTGTGATTGTATGATTATGATTGTATGATTGCGATTGTATGATTGTATTTGGGTGATTGTATTTGGGAGATTGTATTTGGGAGATTGTAATTGTATGATTGCGATTGTATGATTGTGATTGTATGATTGCGATTGTATGAATGCGATTGTATGAATGTGATTGTATGATTGTGATTGTATGATTGTGATTGTATGATAGTGATTGTATGATTGCATTTGGGAGATTGTGATTGTATGATTGTATTTGGGAGATTGTATTTGGGATATTGTAATTGTATGATTGCGATTGTATGATTGTGATTGTATGATTGTGATGTATGATTGTAATTGTATGATTATGATTGTATGATTGTGATTGTATGATTGAGATTGTATGATTGTGATTGTATGCTTGCGATTGTATGAATGTGATTGTATGATTGTGATTGTATGATTGTGATTGTATGATTGTGATTCTATGATTGTGATTGTATGATTGTGATTGTATGATTGTGATTGTATGATTGTGATTGTATGATTGTGATTTTATGATTGTGATTGTATGATTGTGAATGTACGATTGTGATTGTATGATTGTGATTGTATGATTTTGATAGTACGATTGTGATTGTATGATTGTGATTGTATGATTGTGATTGTATGATTGTGATTGTATGATTGTGATTGTATGATTGTGATTGTATGATTGTGATTGTATGATTGTATTTGCGAGATTGTATTTGGGATACTGTAATTGTATGATTGCGATTGTATGATTGCGATTGTATGATTGTGATTGTATGATTGTGTATGTATGATTGTGATTGTATGATTGTATTTGGGAGATTGTATTTGGGATATTGTAATTATATGATTGCGATTGAATGATTGTGATTGTATGATTGTGATGTATGATTGTAATTGTATGATTATGATTGTATGATTGTGATTGTATGATTGTGATGGTATGATTGTGATTGTATGATTGCGATCGTATGATTGTGATTGTACGATTATGATTGTATGATTGTGATTGTATGATTGCGATTGTATGATTGTGATTGTATGATTAAGTTTGTATTTTTGTGATTGTATGATTGTGATTGTATGATTGTGATTGTATGACTGTGATTGTATGATTGTGATTGTATGATTGTTAAAGTATGATTGTGATGGTATGATTGTTAAAGTATGATTGTGATGGTATGATTGTGATTGTATGATTGTGATTGTATGATTGTGATTGTATGATTGTGATTGTATGATTGTGATTGTATGATTGTGATAGTATGATTGTGATTGTATGATTGCGATTGTATGATTGTGATTGTATGATTGCGATTGTATGAATGCTATTGTATGATTGTGATTGTATGATTGTGATTGTATGATTGTGATTGTATGATTGTGATTGTATGATTGTGATTGTATGATTGTGATTGTATGATTGTATTTGGGAGATTGTATTTGGGATATTGTAATTGTATGATTGCGATTGTATGATTGTGATTGTATGATTGTGATGTATGATTGTAATTGTATGATTATGATTGTATGATTGTGATTGTATGATTGAGATTGTATGATTGTTATTGTATGCTTGCGATTGTATGAATGTGATTGTATGATTGTGATGGTATGATTGTGATTGTATGATTGTGATTGTATGATTGTGATTGTATGATTGTGATTGTATGATTGTGATTGTATGATTGTGATTGTATGATTGTGATTGTATGATTGTGATTGTATGGTTGTGATTGTATGATTGTGAATGTACGATTGTGATTGTACGATTGCGATTGTATGATTGTGATTGTATGATTGTGATTGTATGATTGTGATTGTATGATTGTATTTGGGAGATTGTATTTGGGATATTGTAATTGTATGATTGCGATTGTATGATTGCGATTGTATGATTGTGATTACATGATTGTGATTGTATGATTGTGATTGTATGATTGTGATTGTATGATTGTGATTGTATGATTGTGATAGTATGATTGTGATTGTATGATTGTGATTGTATGATTGTGATTGTATGATTGTGATTGTATGATTGTATTTGGGAGATTGTATTTGGGAGATTGTAATTGTATGATTGCGATTGTATGATTGTGATTGTATGATTGCGATTGTATGATTGTGATTGTATGATTGTGATGTATGATTGTAATTGTATTATTATGATTGTATGATTGTGATTGTATGATTGAGATTGTATGATTGAGATTGTATGATTGTGATTGTATGCTTGCGATTGTATGATCGTGATTGTATGATTGTGATTGTATGATTGTGATTGTATGATTGTGATTGTATGATTATGATTGTATGATTGTGATTGTATGATTGTGATTGTATGATTGTGAAAGTATGATTGTGATTGTATGATTGTGATTGTATGATTGTGATTGTATGATTGTGATTGTATGATTGTGATTGTATGATTGTGATTGTATGATTGTGATTGTATGATTGTGATTGTATGATTGTGAAAGTATGATTGTGATTGCATGATTGTGATTGTATGATTGTGATTGTATGATTGTGATTGTATGATTGTGATGTATGATTGTAATTGTATGATTATGATTGTATGATTGTGATTGTATGATTGTGATTGTATGATTGTGAAAGTATGATTGTGATTGTATGATTATGATTGTATGATTGTGGTTGTGCGATTGTGATTGTACGATTGTGATTGTACGATTGTGATTGTATGATTGTGATTGCATGATTATGATTGTATGATTGTGATTGCATGATTGTGATTGTATGATTGTGATTGCATGATTTTGAATGTATGATTGTGATTGTATGATTGTGATGTATGATTGTAATTGTATGATTATGATTGTATGATTGTGATTGTGTGATTGTGATTGTATGATTGTATTTGGGAGATTGTATTTGGGATATTGTAATTGTATGATTGCGATTGTATGATTGTGATTGTATGATTGTGATTGTATGATTGTGATTGTATGATTGTGATTGTACGATTGTATTTGGGAGATTGTATTTGGGATATTGTAATTGTACGATTGCGATTGTATGATTGCGATTGTATGATTGTGATTGTATGATTGTGTATGTATGATTGTGATTGTATGATTGTATTTGGGAGATTGTATTTGGGATATTGTAATTGTATGATTGCGATTGTATGATTGTGATTGTATGATTGTCATGTATGATTGTAATTGTATGATTATGATTGTATGATTGTGATTGTATGATTGTGATGGTATGATTGCGATTGTATAAATGCGATTGTATGATTGTGATTTTATGATTGTGATTGTATGACTGTGATTGTATGATTGTGATTGTATGATTGTTAAAGTATGATTGTGATGGTATGATTGTTAAAGTATGATTGTGATTGTATGATTGTGATTGTATGATTGTGATTGTATGATTGTGATTGTATGATCGTATTTGGGAGATTGTATTTGGGATATTGTAATTGTATGATTGCGATTGTATGATTGCGATTGTATGATTGTGATTACATGATTGTGATTGTATGATTGTGATTGTATGATTGTGATTGTATGAGTGTGATTGTGTGATTGTGGTTGTGCGATTGATATTGTACGATTGTGATTGTACGATTGTGATTGAATGATTGTGATTGTATGATTAAGATTCTATGATTGTGATTGCATGATTGTGATTGTATGATTGTGATTGCATGATTTCGAATGTATGATTGTGATTGTATGATTGTGATTGTATGATTGTGATTGTATGATTGTGATTGTATGATTGTGATTGTATGATTGTGATTGTATGATTGTGATTGTATGATTGTGATTGTATGATTGCGATTGTATGAATGCTATTGTATGATTGTGATTGTATGATTGTGATTGTATGATTGTGATTGTATGATTGTGATTGTATGATTGTGATTGTATGATTGTGATTGCATGATTATGATTGTATGATTGTGATTGCATGATTGTGATTGTATGATTGTGATTGCATGATTTTGAATGTATGATTGTGATTGTATGATTGTGATGTATGATTGTAATTGTATGATTATGATTGTATGATTGTGATTGTGTGATTGTGATTGTATGATTGTATTTGGGAGATTGTATTTGGGATATTGTAATTGTATGATTGCGATTGTATGATTGTGATTGTATGATTGTGATTGTATGATTGTGATTGTATGATTGTGATTGTATGATTGTGATTGTATGATTGTGATTGTATGATTGTGATTGTATGATTGTGATTGTATGATTGTGATTGTATGATTGTGATTGTATGATTGTGATTGTATGATTGTGATTGTATGATTGTGATTGTCTGATTGTGGTTGTGCGATTGTGATTGTACGATTGTGATTGTACGATTGTGATTGTAGGATTGTGATTGTAGGATTGTGATTGTATGATTGTGATTGTATGATTGTGATTGTATGATTGTGATTGTATGATTGTGATTGTATGATTGTGATTGTATGACTGTGATTGTATGATTGTGAATGTACGATTGTGATTGTATGATTGTGATTGTATGATTGTGATAGTACGATTGTGATTGTATGACTGTGATTGTATGACTGTGATTGTATGACTGTGATTGTATGAGTGTGATTGTATGATTGTGATTGTATGATTGTGAAATTATGATTGTGATTGTATGATTGTGATTGTATGATTGTGATTGTATGATTGTGATTGTATGATTGTGATTGTATGATTGTGATTGTATGATTGTGATTGTATGATTGTGATTGTATGATTGTGATTGTATGATTGTGATTGTATGATTGTGATTGTATGATTGTGAAAGTATGATTGTGATTGTATGATTATGATTGTATGATTGTGGTGGTGCGATTGTGATTGTACGATTGTGATTGTACGATTGTGATTGTACGATTGTGATTGTATGATTGTGATTGTATGATTGTGATTGTATGATTGTGATTGTATGATTGTGATTGTATGATTGTGATTGTATGATTGTGATTGTATGATTGTGATTGTATGATGGTGAAAGTATGATTGTGATTGTATGATTGTGATTGTATGATTGTGATTGTATGATTGTGATTGTATGATTGTGATTGTATGATTGTGATGTATGATTGTAATTGTATGATTATGATTGTATGATTGTGATTGTGTGATTGTGATTGTATGATTGTATTTGGGAGATTGTATTTGGGATATTGTAATTGTATGATTGCGATTGTATGATTGTGATTGTATGATTGTGATGGTATGATTGTATTTGGGAGACTGTATTTGGGATATTGTAATTGTATGATTGCGACTGTATGACAGCAATTGTATGATTGTGATTGTCTGATTGTGGTTGTATGATTGTGATTGTATGATTGAGATTGTATGATTGTGATTGTATGATTGCGATTGTATGATTGCGATTGTATGATTGCGATTGTATGATTGTGATTGTATGATTGTGATTGTATGATTGTGATTGTATGATTGTGATTGTATGATTGTGATTGTATGATTGTGATTGTATGATTGTGAAAGTATGATTGTGATTGTATGATTATGATTGTATGATTGTGGTTGTGCGATTGTGGTTGTACGATTGTGATTGTACGATTGTGATTGTATGATTGTGATTGCATGATTATGATTGTATGATTGTGATTGCATGATTGTGATTGTATGATTGTGATTGCATGATTTTGAATGTATGATTGTGATTGTATGATTGTGATGTATGATTGTAATTGTATGATTATGATTGTATGATTGTGATTGTGTGATTGTGATTGTATGATTGTATTTGGGAGATTGTATTTGGGATATTGTAATTGTATGATTGCGATTGTATGATTGTGATTGTATGATAGTGATTGTATGATTGTGATTGTATGATTGTGATTGTATGATTGTATTTGGGAGATTGTATTTGGGATATTGTAATTGTATGATTGCGATTGTATGATTGTGATTGTATGATTGTGTATGTATGATTGTGATTGTATGATTGTATTTGGGAGATTGTATTTGGGATATTGTAATTGTATGATTGCGATTGTATGATTGTGATTGTATGATTGTCATGTATGATTGTAATTGTATGATTATGATTGTATGATTGTGATTGTATGATTGTGATGGTATGATTGCGATTGTATGAATGCGATTGTATGATTGTGATTTTATGATTGTGATTGTATGATTGTGATTGCATGATTATGATTGTATGATTGTGATTGTATGATTGTATTTGGGTGATTGTAATTGGGAGATTGTATTTGGGAGATTGTAATTGTATGATTGCGATTGTATGATTGTGATTGTATGATTGCGACTGTATGATTGTGTTTGCATGCTTGCGATTGTATGATTGTGATTGTATGATTGTGATTCTTTGATTGTGATTGTATGATTGTGATTGTATGATTGTGATTGTATGATTGTGATTATATGATTGTGATTGTATGATTGTGATTGTATGATTGTGATAGTATGATTGTGATTATATGATTGTTATTGTATGACTGTGATTGTATGATTGTGATTGTATGATTGTGATCGTATGATTGTGAAAGTATGATTGTGATTGTATGATTGTGATTGTATGATTGTGATTGTATGATTGTGATTGTATGATTGTGATTGTATGATTGTGATTGTCTGATTGTGGTTGTGCGATTGTGATTGTACGATTGTGATTGTACGATTGTGATAGTATAATTGTGATTGTATGATTGTGATTGTATGATTGTGATTGTATGATTGTGATTGTATGATTGTGATTGTATGATTGTGATTGTTTGATTGTATTTGGGAGATTGTATTTGGGAGATTGTATTTGGGAGATTGTAATTGTATGATTGCGATTGTATGATTGTGATTGTATGATTGCGATTGTATGATTGTGATTGTATGATTGTGATGTATGACTGTAATTGTATGATTATGATTGTATGATTGTGATTGTATGATTGAGATAGTATGATTGTGATTGTATGATTGTGATTGTATGATTGTGATGTATGATTGTAATTGTATGATTATGATTGTATGATTGTGATTGTATGATTGAGATTGTATGATTGTGATTGTATGCTTGCGATTGTATGATTGTGATTGTATGATTGTATTTGGGAGATTGTATTTGGGATATTGTAATTGTATGATTGCGATTGTATGATTGTGATTGTATGATTGTGATGTATGATTGTAAATGTATGATTATGATTGTATGACTGTGATTGTATGATTGTGATTGTATGATTGAGATTGTATGATTGTGATTGTATGCTTGCGATTGTATGATTGTGATTGTATGATTGTGATTGTATGATTGTGATTGTATGATTGTGATTGTATGATTATGATTGTATGATTGTGATTGTATGATTGTGATTGTATGATTGTGATTGTATGATTGTGATAGTATGATTGTGATTGTATGATTGTGATTGTGTGATTGTGATTGTATGATTGTGATTGTATGATTGTGATTGTATGATTGTGATTGTATGATTGTGATTGTATGATTGTGATTTTATGATTATGATTGTATGATTGTGATTGTATGATTGTGATTGTATGATTGTATTTGGGAGATTGTATTTGGGAGATTGTAATTGTATGATTGCGATTGTATGATTGTGATTGTATGATCGCGATTGTATGATTGTGATTGTATGATTGTGATGTATGATTGTAATTGTATGATTATGATTCTATGATTGTAATTGTATGATTGAGATTGTATGATTGTGATTGTATGATTGCGATAGTATGATTGTTATTGTATGATTGCGATTGTATGATTGTGATTGTATGATTGTGATGTATGATTGTGATTGTATGATTGTGATAGTATGATTGTGATTGTATGATTGTGATTGTATGACTGTGATTGTATGATTGTGATTGTATGATTGTTACAGTATGATTGTGATGGTATGATTGTGATTGTATGATTGTGATTGTATGATTGTGATTGTATGATTGTGATTGTATGATTGTGATTGTATGATTGTGATAGTATGATTGTGATTGTATGATTGCAATTGTATGATTGTGATTGTATGATTGCGATTGTATGATTGTGATTGTATGATTGTGATTGTATGATTGTGATTGTATGATTGTGATTGTCTGATTGTGGTTGTGCGATTGTGATTGTACGATTGTGATTGTACGATTGTGATTGTAGGATTGTGATTGTAGGATTGTGATTGTATGATTGTGATTGTATGATTGTGATTGTATGATTGTGATTGTATGATTGTGATTGTATGATTGTGATTGTATGACTGTGATTGTATGATTGTGAATGTACGATTGTGATTGTATGATTGTGATTGTATGATTGTGATAGTACGATTGTGATTGTATGACTGTGATTGTATGACTGTGATTGTATGACTGTGATTGTATGAGTGTGATTGTATGATTGTGATTGTATGATTGTGAAATTATGATTGTGATTGTATGATTGTGATTGTATGATTGTGATTGTATGATTGTGATTGTATGATTGTGATTGTATGATTGTGAAAGTATGATTGTGATTGTATGATTATGATTGTATGATTGTGGTGGTGCGATTGTGATTGTACGATTGTGATTGTACGATTGTGATTGTATACTTGTGATTGCATGATTATGATTGTATGATTGTGATTGCATGATTGTGATTGTATGATTGTGATTGCATGATTTTGAATGTATGATTGTGATTGTATGATTGTGATGTATGATTGTAATTGTATGATTATGATTGTATGATTGTGATTGTGTGATTGTGATTGTATGATTGTATTTGGGAGATTGTATTTGGGATATTGTAATTGTATGATTGCGATTGTATGATTGTGATTGTATGATTGTGATTGTATGATTGTGATTGTATGATTGTGATTGTATGATTGTATTTGGGAGATTGTATTTGGGATATTGTAATTGTATGATTGCGATTGTATGATTGCGATTGTATGATTGTGATTGTATGATTGTGTATGTATGATTGTGATTGTATGATTGTATTTGGGAGATTGTATTTGGGATATTGTAATTGTATGATTGCGATTGTATGATTGTGATTGTATGATTGTCATGTATGATTGTAATTGTATGATTATGATTGTATGATTGTGATTGTATGATTGTGATGGTATGATTGCGATTGTATGAATGCGATTGTATGATTGTGATTTTATGATTGTGATTGTATGATTGTGATTGCATGATTATGATTGTATGATTGTGATTGTATGATTGTATTTGGGTGATTGTAATTGGGAGATTGTATTTGGGAGATTGTAATTGTATGATTGCGATTGTATGATTGTGATTGTATGATTGCGACTGTATGATTGTGATTGCATGCTTGCGATTGTATGATTGTGATTGTATGATTGTGATTGTATGATTGTGATTGTATGATTGTGATTGTATGATTGTGATTGTATGATTGTGATTGTCTGATTGTGGTTGTGCGATTGTGATTGTACGATTGTGATTGTACGATTGTGATAGTATAATTGTGATTGTATGATTGTGATTGTATGATTGTGATTGTATGATTGTGATTGTATGATTGTGATTGTATGATTGTGATTGTTTGATTGTATTTGGGAGATTGTATTTGGGAGATTGTATTTGGGAGATTGTAATTGTATGATTGCGATTGTATGATTGTGATTGTATGATTGCGATTGTATGATTGTGATTGTATGATTGTGATGTATGACTGTAATTGTATGATTATGATTGTATGATTGTGATTGTATGATTGAGATAGTATGATTGTGATTGTATGATTGTGATTGTATGATTGTGATGTATGATTGTAATTGTATGATTATGATTGTATGATTGTGATTGTATGATTGAGATTGTATGATTGTGATTGTATGCTTGCGATTGTATGATTGTGATTGTATGATTGTATTTGGGAGATTGTATTTGGGATATTGTAATTGTATGATTGCGATTGTATGATTGTGATTGTATGATTGTGATGTATGATTGTAAATGTATGATTATGATTGTATGACTGTGATTGTATGATTGTGATTGTATGATTGAGATTGTATGATTGTGATTGTATGCTTGCGATTGTATGATTGTGATTGTATGATTGTGATTGCATGATTGTGATTGTATGATTGTGATTGTATGATTATGATTGTATGATTGTGATTGTATGATTGTGATTGTATGATTGTGATTGTATGATTGTGATAGTATGATTGTGATTGTATGATTGTGATTGTGTGATTGTGATTGTATGATTGTGATTGTATGATTGTGATTGTATGATTGTGATTGTATGATTGTGATTGTATGATTGTGATTTTATGATTATGATTGTATGATTGTGATTGTATGATTGTGATTGTATGATTGTATTTGGGATATTGTATTTGGGAGATTGTAATTGTATGATTGCGATTGTATGATTGTGATTGTATGATCGCGATTGTATGATTGTGATTGTATGATTGTGATGTATGATTGTAATTGTATGATTATGATTCTATGATTGTAATTGTATGATTGAGATTGTATGATTGTGATTGTATGATTGTGATGTATGATTGTGATTGTATGATTGTGATAGTATGATTGTGATTGTATGATTGTGATTGTATGACTGTGATTGTATGATTGTGATTGTATGATTGTTACAGTATGATTGTGATGGTATGATTGTGATTGTATGATTGTGATTGTATGATTGTGATTGTATGATTGTGATTGTATGATTGTGATTGTATGATTGTGATAGTATGATTGTGATTGTATGATTGCAATTGTATGATTGTGATTGTATGATTGCGATTGTATGATTGTGATTGTATGATTGTGATTGTATGATTGTGATTGTATGATTGTGATTGTATGATTGTGATTGAATGATTGTGATTGTATGATTGCGATTGTATGAATGCTATTGTATGATTGTGATTGTATGATTGTGATTGTATGATTGTGATTGTATGATTGTGATTGTATGATTGTATTTGGGATATTGTAATTGTATGATTGCGATTGTATGATTGTGATTGTATCATTGTGATGTATGATTGTAATTGTATGATTATGATTGTATGATTGTGATTGTATGATTGAGATTGTATGATTGTTATTGTATGCTTGCGATTGTATGAATGTGATTGTATGATTGTGATTGTATGATTGTGATTGTATGATTGTGATTGTATGATTGTGATTGTATGATTGTGATTGTATGATTGTGATTGTATGATTGTGATTGTATGGTTGTGATTGCATGATTGTGAATGTACGATTGTGATTGTACGATTGCGATTGTATGATTGTGATTGTATGATTGTGATTGTATGATTGTGATTGTATGATCGTATTTGGGAGATTGTATTTGGGATATTGTAATTGTATGATTGCGATTGTATGATTGCGATTGTATGATTGTGATTACATGATTGTGATTGTATGATTGTGATTGTATGATTGTGATTGTATGATTGTGATTGTATGAGTGTGATTGTGTGATTGTGGTTGTGCGATTGATATTGTACGATTGTGATTGTACGATTGTGATTGAATGATTGTGATTGTATGATTAAGATTCTATGATTGTGATTGCATGATTGTGATTGTATGATTGTGATTGCATGATTTCGAATGTATGATTGTGATTGTATGATTGTGATTGTATGATTGTGATTGTATGATTGTGATTGTATGATTGTGATTGTATGATTGTGATTGTATGATTGTGATTGTATGATTGTGATTGTATGATTGTGATAGTATGATTGTGATTGTATGATTGCGATTGTATGATTGTGATTGTATGATTGCGATTGTATGAATGCTATTGTATGATTGTGATTGTATGATTGTGATTGTATGATTGTGATTGTATGATTGTGATTGTATGATTGTGATTGTATGATTGTGATTGTATGATTGTGATTGTATGATTGCGATTGTATGAATGCTATTGTATGATTGTGATTGTATGATTGTGATTGTATGATTGTGATTGTATGATTGTGATTGTATGATTGTATTTGGGATATTGTAATTGTATGATTGCGATTGTATGATTGTGATTGTATCATTGTGATGTATGATTGTAATTGTATGATTATGATTGTATGATTGTGATTGTATGATTGAGATTGTATGATTGTTATTGTATGCTTGCGATTGTATGAATGTGATTGTATGATTGTGATTGTATGATTGTGATTGTATGATTGTGATTGTATGATTGTGATTGTATGATTGTGATTGTATGATTGTGATTGTATGGTTGTGATTGCATGATTGTGAATGTACGATTGTGATTGTACGATTGCGATTGTATGATTGTGATTGTATGATTGTGATTGTATGATTGTGATTGTATGATCGTATTTGGGAGATTGTATTTGGGATATTGTAATTGTATGATTGCGATTGTATGATTGCGATTGTATGATTGTGATTACATGATTGTGATTGTATGATTGTGATTGTATGATTGTGATTGTGTGATTGTGATTGTATGAGTGTGATTGTGTGATTGTGGTTGTGCGATTGATATTGTACGATTGTGATTGTACGATTGTGATTGAATGATTGTGATTGTATGATTAAGATTCTATGATTGTGATTGCATGATTGTGATTGTATGATTGTGATTGCATGATTTCGAATGTATGATTGTGATTGTATGATTGTGATTGTATGATTGTGATTGTATGATTGTGATTGTATGATTGTGATTGTATGATTGTGATTGTATGATTCTGATTGTATGATTGTGATTGTATGATTGTGATTGTATGATTGTGATTGTATGATTGTGATTGTATGATTGTGATTGTATGATTGTGATTGTATGATTGTGATTGTATGATTGTGATTGTATGATTGTGATTGTATGATTGTATTTGGGAGATTGTATTTGGGAGATTGTATTTGGGAGATTGTATTTGGGAGATTGCAATTGTATGATTGCGATTGTATGATTGTAATTGTATGATTGCGATTGTATGATTGTGATTGTATGATTGTGATGTATGATTGTAATTGTATGATTATGATTGTATGATTGTGATTGTATGATTGTGATTGTATGATTGTATTTGGGATATTGTAGTTGGGAGATTGTATTTGGCAGATTGTATTTGGGAGATTGTAATTGTATGATTGCGATTGTATGATTGTGATTGTATGATTGCGATTGTATGATTGTGATTGTATGATTGTGATGTATGATTGTAATTGTATGATTATGATTGTATGATTGTGATTGTATGATTGAGATTGTATGATTGTGATTGTATGCTTGCGATTGCATGATTGTGATTGTATGATTGTGATTGTATGATTGTGATTGTATGATTGTGATTGTATGATTGTGATTGTATGATTATGATTGTATGATTGTGATTGTATGATTGTGATTGTATGATTGTGATTGTATGATTGTGATTGTATGATTGTGATTGTATGATTGTGATTGTATGATTCTGATTGTATGATTGTGATTGTATGATTGTGATTGTATGATTGTGATTGTATGATTGTGATTGTATGATTGTGATTGTATGATTGTGATTGTATGATTGTGATTGTATGATTGTGATTGTATGATTGTGATTGTATGATTGTGATTGTATGATTGTATTTGGGAGATTGTATTTGGGAGATTGTATTTGGGAGATTGTATTTGGGAGATTGCAATTGTATGATTGCGATTGTATGATTGTAATTGTATGATTGCGATTGTATGATTGTGATTGTATGATTGTGATGTATGATTGTAATTGTATGATTATGATTGTATGATTGTGATTGTATGATTGTGATTGTATGATTGTATTTGGGATATTGTAGTTGGGAGATTGTATTTGGCAGATTGTATTTGGGAGATTGTAATTGTATGATTGCGATTGTATGATTGTGATTGTATGATTGCGATTGTATGATTGTGATTGTATGATTGTGATGTATGATTGTAATTGTATGATTATGATTGTATGATTGTGATTGTATGATTGAGATTGTATGATTGTGATTGTATGCTTGCGATTGCATGATTGTGATTGTATGATTGTGATTGTATGATTGTGATTGTATGATTGTGATTGTATGATTGTGATTGTATGATTATGATTGTATGATTGTGATTGTATGATTGTGATTGTATGATTGTGATTGTATGATTGTGATAGTATGATTGTGATTGTATGATTGTGATTGTATGACTGTGATTGTATGATTGTGATTGTATGATTGTGATTGTATGAGTGTGATTGTCTGATTGTGGTTGTGCGATTGTGATTGTACGATTGTGATTGTACGATTGTTATTGAATGATTGTGATTGTATGATTCTGATTGCATGATTGTGATTGCATGATTGTGATTGTATGATTGTGATTGCATGATTTTGAATGTATGATTATGATTGTATGATTGTGATTGTATGATTGCGATTGTATGATTGTGATTGTATGATTATGATTGTATTTTTGTGATTGTATGATTGTGATTGTATGATTGTGATTGTATGATTGTGATTGTATGATTGTGATTGTATGATTGTGATTGTATGATTGTGATTGTATGATTGTGATTGTATGATTGTGATTGTATGATTGTGATTGTATGATTGTAATTGTATGATTATGATTGTATGATTGTGATTGTATGATTGAGATTGTATGATTGTGATTGTATGCTTGCGATTGTATGAATGTGATTGTATGATTGATATTGTATGATTGTGATTGTATGATTGTGATTGTATGATTGTGATTGTATGATTATGATTGTATGATTGTGATTGTATGATTGTGATTTTATGATTGTGATTGTATGCTTGTGAATGTACGATTGTGATTGTATGATTGTGATTGTATGATTTTGATAGTACGATTGTGATTGTATGATTGTGATTGTATGATTGTGATTGTATGATTGTGATTGTATGATTGTGATTGTATGAGTGTGATGTATGATTGTAATTGTATGATTATGATTGTATGAATGTGATTTTGTGATTGTGATTGTATGATTGTATTTGGGAGATTGTATTTGGGATATTGTAATTGTATGATTGCGATTGTATGATTGTGATTGTATGATTGTGATTGTATGATTGTGATTGTATGATTGTGATTGTATGATTGTGATTGTATGATTGTGATTGTATGATTGTGATTGTATGATTGTCATTGTATGATTGTGATAGTATGATTGTGATTGTATGATTGTGATTGTATGCTTGTCATTCTATGATTATGATTGTATGATTGCGATTGTATGATTGTATTTGGGTGATTGTATTTGGGAGATTGTATTTGGGAGATTGTAATTGTATGATTGCGATTGTATGATTGTGATTGTATGATTGCGATTGTATGAATGCGATTGTATGATTGTGATTGTATGATTGTGATTGTATGATTGTGATTGTATGATTGTGATTGTATGATTGTATTTAGGAGATTGTGATTGTATGATTGTATTTGGGAGATTGTATTTGGGATATTGTAATTGTATGATTGCGATTGTATGATTGTGATTGTATGATTGTGATGTATGATTGTAATTGTATGATTATGATTGTATGATTGTGATTGTATGATTGAGATTGTATGATTGTGATTGTATGCTTGCGATTGTATGAATGTGATTGTATGATTGATATTGTATGATTGTGATTGTATGATTGTGATTGTATGATTGTGATTGTATGATTATGATTGTATGATTGTGATTGTATGATTGTGATTTTATGATTGTGATTGTATGCTTGTGAATGTACGATTGTGATTGTATGATTGTGATTGTACGATTTTGATAGTACGATTGTGATTGTATGATTGTGATTGTATGATTGTGATTGTATGATTGTGATTGTATGATTGTGATTGTATGAGTGTGATGTATGATTGTAATTGTATGATTATGATTGTATGAATGTGATTTTGTGATTGTGATTGTATGATTGTATTTGGGAGATTGTATTTGGGATATTGTAATTGTATGATTGCGATTGTATGATTGTGATTGTATGATTGTGATTGTATGATTGTGATTGTATGATTGTGATTGTATGATTGTGATTGTATGATTGTGATAGTATGATTGTGATTGTATGATTGTATTTGCGAGATTGTATTTGGGATACTGTAATTGTATGATTGCGATTGTATGATTGCGATTGTATGATTGTGATTGTATGATTGTGTATGTATGATTGTGATTGTATGATTGTATTTGGGAGATTGTATTTGGGATATTGTAATTATATGATTGCGATTGAATGATTGTGATTGTATGATTGTGATGTATGATTGTAATTGTATGATTATGATTGTATGATTGTGATTGTATGATTGTGATGGTATGATTGTGATTGTATGATTGCGATCGTATGATTGTGATTGTACGATTATGATTGTATGATTGTGATTGTATGATTGCGATTGTATGATTGTGATTGTATGATTAAGTTTGTATTTTTGTGATTTTATGATTGTGATTGTATGATTGTGATTGTATGATTGTGATTGTATGATGGCGATTGTATGAATGCGATTGTATGATTGTGATTGCATAATTGTGGTTGTATGATTGTGATTGTATGATTGTGATTGTCTGATTGTGGTTGTATGATTGTAATTGTATGATTGAGATTGTATGATTGTGATTGTATGATTGCGATTGTATGATTGCGATTGTATGATTGCGATTGTATGATTGTGATTGTATGATTGTGATTGTATGATTGTGATTGTATGATTGTGATTTTATGATTGTGATTGCATGACTGTGATTGTATGATTGTGATTGTATGATTGTTAAAGTATGATTGTGATGGTATGATTGTTAAAGTATGATTGTGATTGTATGATTGCGATTGTATGATTGTGATTGTATGATTGCGATTGTATGAATGCTATTGTATGATTGTGATTGTATGATTGTGGTTGTATGATTGTGATTGTATGATTGTGATTGTATGATTGTGATTGTATGATTGTGATTGTATGATTGTATTTGGGAGATTGTATTTGGGATATTGTAATTGTATGATTGCGATTGTATGATTGTGATTGTATGATTGTGATGTATGATTGTAATTGTATGATTATGATTGTATGATTGTGATTGTATGATTGAGATTGTATGATTGTGATTGTATGCTTGCGATTGTATGAATGTGATTGTATGATTGTGATTGTATGATTGTGATTGTATGATTGTGATTGTATGATTGTGATTGTATGATTGTGATTGTATGATTGTGATTGTATGATTGTGATTTTATGATTGTGATTGTATGATTGTGATTGTATGATTATGATTGTATGATTGCGATTGTATGATTGTATTTGAGTGATTGTATTTGGGAGATTGTATTTGGGAGATTGTAATTGTATGATTGCGATTGTATGATTGTGATTGTATGATTGCGATTGTATGAATGCGATTGTATGATTGTGATTGTATGATTGTGATTGTATGATTGTGATTGTATGATAGTGATTGTATGATTGTATTTGGGAGATTGTGATTGTATGATTGTATTTGGGAGATTGTATTTGGGATATTGTAATTATATGATTGCGATTGTATGATTGTGATTGTATGATTGTGATGTATGATTGTAATTGTATGATTATGATTGTATGATTGTGATTGTATGATTGAGATTGTATGATTGTGATTGTATGCTTGCGATTGTATGAATGTGATTGTATGATTGTGATTGTATGATTGTGATTGTATGATTGTGATTGTATGATTGTGATTGTATGATTGTGATTGTATGATTGTGATTGTATGATTGTGATTGTATGATTGTGATTTTATGATTGTGATTGTATGATTGTGAATGTACGATTGTGATTGTATGATTGTGATTGTATGATTTTGATAGTACGATTGTGATTGTATGATTGTGATTGTATGATTGTGATTGTATGATTGTGATTGTATGATTGTGATTGTATGATTGTGATTGTATGATTGTATTTGCGAGATTGTATTTGGGATACTGTAATTGTATGATTGCGATTGTATGATTGCGATTGTATGATTGTGATTGTATGATTGTGTATGTATGATTGTGATTGTATGATTGTATTTGGGAGATTGTATTTGGGATATTGTAATTATATGATTGTGATTGAATGATTGTGATTGTATGATTGTGATGTATGATTGTAATTGCATGATTATGATTGTATGAGTGTGATTGTATGATTGTGATGGTATGATTGTGATTGTATGATTGCGATCGTATGATTGTGATTGTACGATTATGATTGTATGATTGTGATTGTATGATTGCGATTGTATGATTGTGATTGTATGATTAAGTTTGTATTTTTGTGATTTTATGATTGTGATTGTATGATTGTGATTGTATGATTGTGATTGTATGATTGCGATTGTATGAATGCGATTGTATGAGTGTGATTGTGTGATTGTGGTTGTGCGATTGATATTGTACGATTGTGATTGTACGATTGTGATTGAATGATTGTGATTGTATGATTAAGATTCTATGATTGTGATTGCATGATTGTGATTGTATGATTGTGATTGTATGACTGTGATTGTATGATTGTGATTGTATGATTGTTAAAGTATGATTGTGATGGTATGATTGTTAAAGTATGATTGTGATGGTATGATTGTGATTGTATGATTGTGATTGTATGATTGTGATTGTATGATTGTGATTGTATGATTTTGATAGTATGATTGTGATTGTATGATTGCGATTGTATGATTGTGATTGTATGATTGCGATTGAATGAATGCTATTGTATGATTGTGATTGTATGATTGTGATTGTATGATTGTGATCGTATGATTGTGATTGTATGATTGTGATTGTATGATTGTATTTGGGAGATTGTATTTGGGATATTGTAATTGTATGATTGCGATTGTATGATTGTGATTGTATGATTGTGATGTATGATTGTAATTGTATGATTATGATTGTATGATTGTGATTGTATGATTGAGATTGTATGATTGTTATTGTATGCTTGCGATTGTATGAATGTGATTGTATGATTGTGATGGTATGATTGTGATTGTATGATTGTGATTGTATGATTGTGATTGTATGATTGTGATTGTATGATTGTGATTGTATGATTGTGATTGTATGGTTGTGATTGTATGATTGTGAATGTACGATTGTGATTGTACGATTGCGATTGTATGATTGTGATTGTATGATTGTGATTGTATGATTGTGATTGTATGATTGTATTTGGGAGATTGTATTTGGGATATTGTAATTGTATGATTGCGATTGTGTGATTGCGATTGTATGATTGTGATTACATGATTGTGATTGTATGATTGTGATTGTATGATTGTGATTGTATGAGTGTGATTGTGTGATTGTGGTTGTGCGATTGATATTGTACGATTGTGATTGTATGATTGTGATGTATGATTGTAATTGTATGATTATGATTGTATGATTGTGATTGTATGATTGAGATTGTATGATTGTGATTGTATGCTTGCGATTGTATGAATGTGATTGTATGATTGATATTGTATGATTGTGATTGTATGATTGTGATTGTATGATTGTGATTGTATGATTGTGATTGTATGATTATGATTGTATGATTGTGATTGTATGATTGTGATTTTATGATTGTGATTGTATGCTTGTGAATGTACGATTGTGATTGTATGATTGTGATTGTATGATTTTGATAGTACGATTGTGATTGTATGATTGTGATTGTATGATTGTGATTGTATGATTGTGATTGTATGATTGTGATTGTATGAGTGTGATGTATGATTGTAATTGTATGATTATGATTGTATGAATGTGATTTTGTGATTGTGATTGTATGATTGTATTTGGGAGATTGTATTTGGGATATTGTAATTGTATGATTGCGATTGTATGATTGTGATTGTATGATTGTGATTGTATGATTGTGATTGTATGATTGTGATTGTATGATTGTGATTGTATGATTGTGATTGTATGATTGTGATTGTATGATTGTGATTGTATGATTGTGATTGTATGCTTGTCATTCTATGATTATGATTGTATGATTGCGATTGTATGATTGTATTTGGGTGATTGTATTTGGGAGATTGTATTTGGGAGATTGTAATTGTATGATTGCGATTGTATGATTGTGATTGTATGATTGCGATTGTATGAATGCGATTGTATGATTGTGATTGTATGATTGTGATTGTATGATTGTGATTGTATGATTGTGATTGTATGATTGTATTTAGGAGATTGTGATTGTATGATTGTATTTGGGAGATTGTATTTGGGATATTGTAATTGTATGATTGCGATTGTATGATTGTGATTGTATGATTGTGATGTATGATTGTAATTGTATGATTATGATTGTATGATTGTGATTGTATGATTGAGATTGTATGATTGTGATTGTATGCTTGCGATTGTATGAATGTGATTGTATGATTGATATTGTATGATTGTGATTGTATGATTGTGATTGTATGATTGTGATTGTATGATTATGATTGTATGATTGTGATTGTATGATTGTGATTTTATGATTGTGATTGTATGCTTGTGAATGTACGATTGTGATTGTATGATTGTGATTGTATGATTTTGATAGTACGATTGTGATTGTATGATTGTGATTGTATGATTGTGATTGTATGATTGTGATTGTATGAGTGTGATGTATGATTGTAATTGTATGATTATGATTGTATGAATGTGATTTTGTGATTGTGATTGTATGATTGTATTTGGGAGATTGTATTTGGGATATTGTAATTGTATGATTGCGATTGTATGATTGCGATTGTATGATTGTGATTGTATGATTGTGTATGTATGATTGTGATTGTATGATTGTATTTGGGAGATTGTATTTGGGATATTGTAATTATATGATTGCGATTGAATGATTGTGATTGTATGATTGTGATGTATGATTGTAATTGTATGATTATGATTGTATGATTGTGATTGTATGATTGAGATTGTATGATTGTGATTGTATGCTTGCGATTGTATGAATGTGATTGTATGATTGATATTGTATGATTGTGATTGTATGATTGTGATTGTATGATTGTGATTGTATGATTATGATTGTATGATTGTGATTGTATGATTGTGATTTTATGATTGTGATTGTATGCTTGTGAATGTACGATTGTGATTGTATGATTGTGATTGTATGATTTTGATAGTACGATTGTGATTGTATGATTGTGATTGTATGATTGTGATTGTATGATTGTGATTGTATGATTGTGATTGTATGAGTGTGATGTATGATTGTAATTGTATGATTATGATTGTATGATTGTGATTGTATGATTGTGATTGTATGATTGTATTTGCGAGATTGTATTTGGGATACTGTAATTGTATGATTGCGATTGTATGATTGCGATTGTATGATTGTGATTGTATGATTGTGTATGTATGATTGTGATTGTATGATTGTATTTGGGAGATTGTATTTGGGATATTGTAATTATATGATTGCGATTGAATGATTGTGATTGTATGATTGTGATGTATGATTGTAATTGTATGATTATGATTGTATGATTGTGATTGTATGATTGTGATGGTATGATTGTGATTGTATGATTGCGATCGTATGATTGTGATTGTACGATTATGATTGTATGATTGTGATTGTATGATTGCGATTGTATGATTGTGATTGTATGATTAAGTTTGTATTTTTGTGATTTTATGATTGTGATTGTATGATTGTGATTGTATGATTGTGATTGTATGATGGCGATTGTATGAATGCGATTGTATGATTGTGATTGCATAATTGTGGTTGTATGATTGTGATTGTATGATTGTGATTGTCTGATTGTGGTTGTATGATTGTAATTGTATGATTGAGATTGTATGATTGTGATTGTATGATTGCGATTGTATGATTGCGATTGTATGATTGCGATTGTATGATTGTGATTGTATGATTGTGATTGTATGATTGTGATTGTATGATTGTGATTTTATGATTGTGATTGCATGACTGTGATTGTATGATTGTGATTGTATGATTGTTAAAGTATGATTGTGATGGTATGATTGTTAAAGTATGATTGTGATGGTATGATTGTGATTGTATGATTGTGATTGTATGATTGTATTTGTATGATTGTGATTGTATGATTGTGATTGTATGATTGTGATTGTATGATTGTGATTGTATGATTGTGATAGTATGATTGTGATTGTATGATTGCGATTGTATGATTGTGATTGTATGATTGCGATTGTATGAATGCTATTGTATGATTGTGATTGTATGATTGTGGTTGTATGATTGTGATTGTATGATTGTGATTGTATGATTGTGATTGTATGATTGTGATTGTATGATTGTGATTGTATGATTGTATTTGGGAGATTGTATTTGGGATATTGTAATTGTATGATTGCGATTGTATGAATGCTATTGTATGATTGTGATTGTATGATTGTGGTTGTATGATTGTGATTGTATGATTGTGATTGTATGATTGTGATTGTATGATTGTGATTGTATGATTGTGATTGTATGATTGTATTTGGGAGATTGTATTTGGGATATTGTAATTATATGATTGCGATTGTATGATTGTGATTGTATGATTGTGATGTATGATTGTAATTGTATGATTATGATTGTATGATTGTGATTGTATGATTGAGATTGTATGATTGTGATTGTATGCTTGCGATTGTATGAATGTGATTGTATGATTGTGATTGTATGATTGTGATTGTATGATTGTGATTGTATGATTGTGATTGTATGATTGTGATTGTATGATTGTGATTGTATGATTGTGATTGTATGATTGTGATTTTATGATTGTGATTGTATGATTGTGAATGTACGATTGTGATTGTATGATTGTGATTGTATGATTGTGATTGTATAATTGTGATTGTATGATTGTGATTGTATGATTGTGATTGTATGATTGTGATTGTATGATTGTGATTGTATGATTGTGATTGTATGATTGTATTTGCGAGATTGTATTTGGGATACTGTAATTGTATGATTGCGATTGTATGATTGCGATTGTATGATTGTGATTGTATGATTGTGTATGTATGATTGTGATTGTATGATTGTATTTGGGAGATTGCATTTGGGATATTGTAATTATATGATTGTGATTGAATGATTGTGATTGTATGATTGTGATGTATGATTGTAATTGCATGATTATGATTGTATGATTGTGATTGTATGATTGTGATGGTATGATTGTGATTGTATGATTGCGATCGTATGATTGTGATTGTACGATTATGATTGTATGATTGTGATTGTATGATTGCGATTGTATGATAGTGATTGTATGATTAAGTTTGTATTTTTGTGATTTTATGATTGTGATTGTATGATTGTGATTGTATGATTGTGATTGTATGATTGCGATTGTATGAATGCGATTGTATGAGTGTGATTGTGTGATTGTGGTTGTGCGATTGATATTGTACGATTGTGATTGTACGATTGTGATTGAATGATTGTGATTGTATGATTAAGATTCTATGATTGTGATTGCATGATTGTGATTGTATGATTGTGATTGTATGACTGTGATTGTATGATTGTGATTGTATGATTGTTAAAGTATGATTGTGATGGTATGATTGTTAAAGTATGATTGTGATGGTATGATTGTGATTGTATGATTGTGATTGTATGATTGTGATTGTATGATTGTGATTGTATGATTGTGATAGTATGATTGTGATTGTATGATTGCGATTGTATGATTGTGATTGTATGATTGCGATTGAATGAATGCTATTGTATGATTGTGATTGTATGATTGTGATTGTATGATTGTGATCGTATGATTGTGATTGTATGATTGTGATTGTATGATTGTATTTGGGAGATTGTATTTGGGATATTGTAATTGTATGATTGCGATTGTATGATTGTGATTGTATGATTGTGATGTATGATTGTAATTGTATGATTATGATTGTATGATTGTGATTGTATGATTGAGATTGTATGATTGTTATTGTATGCTTGCGATTGTATGAATGTGATTGTATGATTGTGATGGTATGATTGTGATTGTATGATTGTGATTGTATGATTGTGATTGTATGATTGTGATTGTATGATTGTGATTGTATGATTGTGATTGTATGGTTGTGATTGTATGATTGTGAATGTACGATTGTGATTGTACGATTGCGATTGTATGATTGTGATTGTATGATTGTGATTGTATGATTGTGATTGTATGATTGTATTTGGGAGATTGTATTTGGGATATTGTAATTGTATGATTGCGATTGTGTGATTGCGATTGTATGATTGTGATTACATGATTGTGATTGTATGATTGTGATTGTATGATTGTGATTGTATGAGTGTGATTGTGTGATTGTGGTTGTGCGATTGATATTGTACGATTGTGATTGTACGATTGTGATTGAATGATTGTGATTGTATGATTGTGATTGTATGATTGTGATAGTATGATTGTGATTGTATGATTGCGATTGTATGATTGTGATTGTATGATTGCGATTGAATGAATGCTATTGCATGATTTCGAATGTATGATTGTGATTGTATGATTGTGATTGTATGATTGTGATTGTATGATTGTGATTGTATGATTGTGATTTTATGATTGTGATTGTATGATTGTGAATGTACGATTTTGATTGTATGATTGTGATTGTATGATTTTGATAGTACGATTGTGATTGTACGATTGTGATTGTATGATTGTGATTGTATGATTGTGATTGTATGATTGTGATAGTATGATTGTGATTGTATGATTGTGATGTATGTTGTAATTGTATGATTATGATTGTATGATTGTGATTTTGCGATTGTGATTGTATGATTGTATTTGGGAGATTGTATTTGGGATATTGTAATTGTATGATTGCGATTGTATGATTGCGATTGTATGATTGTAATTGTATGATTGTGTATGTATGATTGTGATTGTATGATTGTATTTGGGAGATTGTATTTGGGATATTGTAATTGTATGATTGCGATTGAATGATTGTGATTGTATGATTGTGATGTATGATTGTAATTGTATGATTATGATTGTATGATTGTGATTGTATGATTGTGATGGTATGATTGTGATTGTATGATTGCGATCGTATGATTGTGATTGTACGATTATGATTGTATGATTGTGATTGTATGATTGCGATTGTATGATTGTGATTGTATGATTGCGATTGTATGAATGCGATTGTATGATTGTGATTGCATAATTGTGATTGTATGATTGTGATTGTATGATTGTGATTGTCTGATTGTGGTTGTATGATTGTAATTGTATGATTGAGATTGTATGATTGTGATTGTATGATTGCGATTGTATGATTGCGATTGTATGATTGCGATTGTATGATTGCGATTGTATGATTGTGATTGCATGATTGTGATTGTATGATTGTGATTGTATGATTGTGATTGTATGATTGTGATTGTATGACTGTGATTGTATGGTTGTGATTGTATGATTGTTAAAGTATGATTGTGATGGTATGATTGTTAAAGTATGATTGTGATGGTATGATTGTGATTGTATGATTGTGATTGTATGATTGTGATTGTATGATTGTGATTGTATGATTGTGATTGTATGATTGTGATTGTATGATTGTGATTGTATGATTGTGATTGTATGATTGTGATAGTATGATTGTGATTGTATGATTGCGATTGTATGATTGTGATTGTATGATTGCGATTGTATGAATGCTATTGTATGATTGTGATTGTATGATTGTGATTGTATGATTGTGATTGTATGATTGTGATTGTATGATTGTGATTGTATGATTGTGATTGTATGATTGTGATTGTATGATTGTATTTGGGAGATTGTATTTGGGATATTGTAATTGTATGACTGCGATTGTATGATTGTGATTGTATAATTGTGATGTATGATTGTAATTGTATGATTATGATTGTATGATTGTGATTGTATGATTGAGATTGTATGATTGTTATTGTATGCTTGCGATTGTATCAATGTGATTGTATGATTGTGATTGTATGATTGTGATTGTATGATTGTGATTGTATGATTGTGATTGTATGATTGTGATTGTATGATTGTGATTGTATGATTGTGATTGTATGATTGTGATTGTATGATTGTGATTGTATGATTGTGATTGTATGATTGTGATTGTATGATTGTGATTGTATGATTGTGATTGTATGATTGTGATTGTATGATTGTGATTGTATGATTGTGATTGTATGATTGTGATTGTATGATTATGATTGTATGATTGTGATTGTATGATTGTGATTGTATGATTGTGATTGTATGATTGTGATTGTATGATTGTGATAGTATGATTGTGATTGTATGATTTTCATTGTATGACTGTGATTGTATGATTGTGATTGTATGATTGTGATTGTATGATTGTGAAAGTATGATTGTGATGGTATGATTGTGATTGTATGATTGTGATTGTATGATTGTGATTGTATGAGTGTGATTGTCTGATTGTGGTTGTGCGATTGTGATTGTACGATTGTGATTGTACGATTGTTATTGAATGATTCTGATTGTATGATTGTGATTGCATGATTGTGATTGTATGATTGTGATTGCATGATTTTGAATGTATGATTATGATTGTATGATTGTGATTGTATGATTGCGATTGTATGATTGTGATTGTATGATTATGATTGTATTTTTGTGATTGTATGATTGTGATTGTATGATTGTGATTGTATGATTGTGATTTTATGATTGTGATTGTATGATTGTGATTGTATGATTGTGATTGTATGATTGTGATTGTATGATTGTGATTGTATGATTGTATTTGGGAGATTGTATTTGGGATATTGTAATTGTATGATTGCGATTGTATGATTGTGATTGTATGATTGTGATTGTATGATTGTGATTGTATGATTGTGATTGTATGATTGTGATTGTATGATTGTGATTGTATGACTGTGATTGTATGATTGTGATTGTATGATTGTTAAAGTATGATTGTGATGGTATGATTGTTAAAGTATGATTGTGATGGTATGATTGTGATTGTATGATTGTGATTGTATGATTGTGATTGTATGGTTGTGATTGTATGATTGTGATTGTATGATTGTGATAGTATGATTGTGATTGTATGATCGCGATTGTATGATTGTGATTGTATGATTGCGATTGCATGAATGCTATTGTATGATTGTGATTGTATGATTGTGATTGTATGATTGTGATTGTATGATTGTGATTGTATGATTGTGATTTTATGATTGTGATTGTATGATTGTGATTGTATGATTATGATTGTATGATTGCGATTGTATGATTGTATTTGGGTGATTGTATTTGGGAGATTGTATTTGGGAGATTGTAATTGTATGATTGCGATTGTATGATTGTGATTGTATGATTGCGATTGTATGAATGCGATTGTATGATTGTGATTGTATGATTGTGATTGTATGATTGTGATTGTATGATTGTGATTGTATGACTGTGATTGTATGATTGTGATTGTATGATTGTTAAAGTATGATTGTGATGGTATGATTGTTAAAGTATGATTGTGATGGTATGATTGTGATGGTATGATTGTGATTGTATGATTGTGATTGTATGATTGTGATGTATGATTGTAATTGTATGATTATGATTGTATGATTGTGATAGTATGATTGTGATTGTATGATTGTATTTGGGAGATTGTAGTTGGGAGATTGTATTTGGGAGATTGTATTTGGCAGATTGTATTTGGGAGATTGTAATTGTATGATTGCGATTGTATGATTGTGATTGTATGATTGTGATTGTATGATTGTGATTGTATGATTGTAATTGTATGATTGTGAAAGTATGATTGTGATTGTATGATTATGATTGTATGATTGTGGTTGTGCGATTGTGATTGTACGATTGTGATTGTACGATTGTGATTGTATGATTGTGATTGCATGATTATGATTGTATGATTGTGATTGCATGATTGTGATTGTATGATTGTGATTGCATGATTTTGAATGTATGATTGTGATTGTATGATTGTGATTGTATGATTGTGATTGTATGATTGTGATTGTATGATTGTGATTGTATGATTGTGATTGTATGATTGTCATTGTATGATTGTGATGGTATGATTGTGATTGTATGATTGTGATTGTATGATTGTGATTGTATGATTATGATTGTATGATTGCGATTGTATGATTGTATTTGGGTGATTGTATTTGGGAGATTGTATTTGGGAGATTGTAATTGTATGATTGCGATTGTATGATTGTGATTGTATGATTGCGATTGTATGAATGCGATTGTATGATTGTGATTGTATGATTGTGATTGTATGATTGTGATTGTATGATTGTGATTGTATGATTGTGATAGTATGATTGTGATTGTATGATTGTGATTGTATGACTGTGATTGTATGATTGTGATTGTATGATTGTGATTGTATGATTGTGAAAGTATGATTGTGATGGTATGATTGTGATTGTATGATTGTGATTGTATGATTGTGATTGTATGATTGCGATTGTATGATTGTGATTACATGATTGTGATTGTATGATTGTGATTGTATGATTGTGATTGTATGAGTGTGATTGTGTGATTGTGGTTGTGCGATTGATATTGTACGATTGTGATTGTACGATTGTGATTGTATGACTGTGATTGTATGATTGTGATTGTATGATTGTGATTGTATGATTGTGAAAGTATGATTGTGATGGTATGATTGTGATTGTATGATTGTGATTGTATGATTGTGATTGTATGATTGCGATTGTATGATTGTGATTACATGATTGTGATTGTATGATTGTGATTGTATGATTGTGATTGTATGATTGTGATTGTATGATTGTGATTGTATGATTGTGATTGTATGATTGTAATTGTATGATTGTGATTGTATGATTGTGATTGTATGATTGTGATTGTATGATTGTATTTGGGAGATTGTATTTGGGAGATTGTATTTGGGAGATTGTATTTGGGAGATTGTAATTGTATGATTGCGATTGTATGATTGTGATTGTATGATTGCGATTGTATGATTGTGATTGTATGATTGTGATGTATGATTGTAATTGTATGATTATGATTGTATGATTGTGATTGTATGATTGTGATTGTATGATTGTATTTGGGAGATTGTAGTTGGGAGATTGCATTTGGGAGATTGTATTTGGCAGATTGTATTTGGGAGATTGTAATTGTATGATTGCGATTGTATGATTGTGATTGTATGATTGCGATTGTATGATTGTGATTGTATGATTGTGATGTATGATTGTAATTGTATGATTATGATTGTATGATTGTGATTGTATAATTGAGATTGTATGATTGTGATTGTATGCTTGCGATTGCATGATTGTGATTGTATGATTGTGATTGTATGATTGTGATTGTATGATTGTGATTGTATGATTATGATTGTATGATTGTGATTGTATGATTGTGATTGTATGATTGTGATTGTATGATTGTGATAGTATGATTGTGATTGTATGATTGTGATTGTATGACTGTGATTGTATGATTGTGATTGTATGATTGTGATTGTATGATTGTGAAAGTATGATTGTGATGGTATGATTGTGATTGTATGATTGTGATTGTATGATTGTGATTGTATGATTGCGACTGTATGATTGTGATTACATGATTGTGATTGTATGATTGCGATTGTATGATTGTATTTAGGAGATTGTGATTGTATGATTGTATTTGGGAGATTGTATTTGGGATATTGTAATTGTATGATTGCGATTGTATGATTGTGATTGTATGATTGTGGTGTATGATTGTAATTGTATGATTATGATTGTATGATTGTGATTGTATGATTGAGATTGTATGATTGTGATTGTATGCTTGCGATTGTATGAATGTGATTGTATGATTGATATTGTATGATTGTGATTGTATGATTGTGATTGTATGATTGTGATTGTATGATTATGATTGTATGATTGTGATTGTATGATTGTGATTTTATGATTGTGATTGTATGCTTGTGAATGTACGATTGTGATTGTATGATTGTGATTGTATGATTTTGATAGTACGATTGTGATTGTATGATTGTGATTGTATGATTGTGATTGTATGATTGTGATTGTATGATTGTGATTGTATGAGTGTGATGTATGATTGTAATTGTATGCTTATGATTGTATGATTGTGATTTTGTGATTGTGATTGTATGATTGTATTTGGGAGATTGTATTTGGGATATTGTAATTGTATGATTGCGATTGTATGATTGTGATTGTATGATTGTGATTGTATGATTGTGATTGTATGATTGTGATTGTATGATTGTGATTGTATGATTGTGATTGTATGATTGTGATTGTATGATTGTATTTGCGAGATTGTATTTGGGATACTGTAATTGTATGATTGCGATTGTATGATTGCGATTGTATGATTGTGATTGTATGATTGTGTATGTATGATTGTGATTGTATGATTGTATTTGGGAGATTGTATTTGGGATATTGTAATTATATGATTGCGATTGAATGATTGTGATTGTATGATTGTGATGTATGATTGTAATTGTATGATTATGATTGTATGATTGTGATTGTATGATTGTGATGGTATGATTGTGATTGTATGATTGCGATCGTATGATTGTGATTGTACGATTATGATTGTATGATTGTGATTGTATGATTGCGATTGTATGATTGTGATTGTATGATTAAGTTTGTATTTTTGTGATTTTATGATTGTGATTGTATGATTGTGATTGTATGATTGTGATTGTATGATTGCGATTGTATGAATGCGATTGTATGATTGTGATTGCATAATTGTGGTTGTATGATTGTGATTGTATGATTGTGATTGTCTGATTGCGATTGTATGATTGCGATTGTATGATTGCGATTGTATGATTGTGATTGTATGATTGTGATTGTATGATTGTGATTGTATGATTGTGATTGTATGATTGTGATTGCATGACTGTGATTGTATGATTGTGATTGTATGATTGTTAAAGTATGATTGTGATGGTATGATTGTTAAAGTATGATTGTGATGGTATGATTGTGATTGTATGATTGTGATTGTATGATTGTGATTGAATGATTGTGATTGTATGATTGTGATTGTATGATTGTGATTGTATGATTGTGATTGTATGATTGTGATAGTATGATTGTGATTGTATGATTGCGATTGTATGATTGTGATTGTATGATTGCGATTGTATGAATGCTATTGTATGATTGTGATTGTATGATTGTGGTTGTATGATTGTGATTGTATGATTGTGATTGTATGATTGTGATTGTATGATTGTGATTGTATGATTGTGATTGTATGATTGTATTTGGGAGATTGTATTTGGGATATTGTAATTGTATGATTGCGATTGTATGATTGTGATTGTATGATTGTGATGTATGATTGTAATTGTATGATTATGATTGTATGATTGTGATTGTATGATTGAGATTGTATGATTGTGATTGTATGCTTGCGATTGTATGAATGTGATTGTATGATTGTGATTGTATGATTGTGATTGTATGATTGTGATTGTATGATTGTGATTGTATGATTGTGATTGTATGATTGTGATTGTATGATTGTGATTTTATGATTGTGATTGTATGATTGTGATTGTATGATTATGATTGTATGATTGCGATTGTATGATTGTATTTGAGTGATTGTATTTGGGAGATTGTATTTGGGAGATTGTAATTGTATGATTGCGATTGTATGATTGTGATTGTATGATTGCGATTGTATGAATGCGATTGTATGATTGTGATTGTATGATTGTGATGGTATGATTGTGATTGTATGATTGTGATTGTATGATTGTATTTGGGAGATTGTATTTGGGATATTGTAATTGTATGATTGCGATTGTATGATTGTGATTGTATGATTGTGATGTATGATCGTAATTGTATGATTATGATTGTATGATTGTGATTGTATGATTGAGATTGTATGATTGTTATTGTATGCTTGCGATTGTATGAATGTGATTGTATGATTGTGATGGTATGATTGTGATTGTATGATTGTGATTGTATGATTGTGATTGTATGAATGCTATTGTATGATTGTGATTGTATGATTGTGGTTGTATGATTGTGATTGTATGATTGTGATTGTATGATTGTGATTGTATGATTGTGATTGTATGATTGTGATTGTATGATTGTATTTGGGAGATTGTATTTGGGATATTGTAATTGTATGATTGCGATTGTATGATTGTGATTGTATGATTGTGATGTATGATTGTAATTGTATGATTATGATTGTATGATTGTGATTGTATGATTGAGATTGTATGATTGTGATTGTATGCTTGCGATTGTATGAATGTGATTGTATGATTGTGATTGTATGATTGTGATTGTATGATTGTGATTGTATGATTGTGATTGTATGATTGTGATTGTATGATTGTGATTTTATGATTGTGATTGTATGATTGTGATTGTATGATTATGATTGTATGATTGCGATTGTATGATTGTATTTGAGTGATTGTATTTGGGAGATTGTATTTGGGAGATTGTAATTGTATGATTGCGATTGTATGATTGTGATTGTATGATTGCGATTGTATGAATGCGATTGTATGATTGTGATTGTATGATTGTGATGGTATGATTGTGATTGTATGATTGTGATTGTATGATTGTATTTGGGAGATTGTATTTGGGATATTGTAATTGTATGATTGCGATTGTATGATTGTGATTGTATGATTGTGATGTATGATCGTAATTGTATGATTATGATTGTATGATTGTGATTGTATGATTGAGATTGTATGATTGTTATTGTATGCTTGCGATTGTATGAATGTGATTGTATGATTGTGATGGTATGATTGTGATTGTATGATTGTGATTGTATGATTGTGATTGTATGATTGTGATTGTATGATTGTGATTGTATGATTGTGATTGTATGATTGTGATTGTATGATTGTGATAGTATGATTGTGATTGTATGATTGTGATTGTATGACTGTGATTGTATGATTGTGATTGTATGATTGTGATTGTATGATTATGATTGTATGATTGTGATTGTATGATTGTGATTTTATGATTGTGATTGTATGCTTGTGAATGTACGATTGTGATTGTATGATTGTGATTGTATGATTTTGATAGTACGATTGTGATTGTATGATTGTGATTGTATGATTGTGATTGTATGATTGTGATTGTATGATTGTGATTGTATGATTGTGATTGTATGAGTGTGATGTATGATTGTAATTGTATGATTATGATTGTATGATTGTGATTTTGTGATTGTGATTGTATGATTGTATTTGGGAGATTGTATTTGGGATATTGTAATTGTATGATTGCGATTGTATGATTGTGATTGTATGATTGTGATTGTATGATTGTGATTGTATGATTGTGATTGTATGATTGTGATTGTATGATTGTGATTGTATGATTGTGATTGTATGATTGTGATTGTATGATTGTGATTGTATGATTGTGATTGTATGATTGTGATTGTATGATTATGATTGTATGATTGTGATTGTCTGATTGTGGTTGTGCGATTGTGATTGTACGATTGTGATTGTACGATTGTGATTGTAGGATTGTGATTGTATGATTGTGATTGTATGATTGTGATTGTATGATTGTGATTGTATGATTGTGATTGTATGATTGTGATTGTATGATTGTGATTGTATGATTGTGATTGTATGATTGTGATTGTATGATTGTGATTGTATGATTGTGATTGTATGATTGTGATTGTATGATTGTCATTGTATGATTGTGATAGTATGATTGTGATTGTATGATTGTGATTGTATGCTTGTCATTCTATGATTATGATTGTATGATTGCGATTGTATGATTGTATTTGGGTGATTGTATTTGGGAGATTGTATTTGGGAGATTGTAATTGTATGATTGCGATTGTATGATTGTGATTGTATGATTGCGATTGTATGAATGCGATTGTATGATTGTGATTGTATGATTGTGATTGTATGATTGTGATTGTATGATTGTGATTGTATGATTGTATTTAGGAGATTGTGATTGTATGATTGTATTTGGGAGATTGTATTTGGGATATTGTAATTGTATGATTGCGATTGTATGATTGTGATTGTATGATTGTGATTGTATGATTGAGATTGTATGATTGTGATTGTATGCTTGCGATTGTATGAATGTGATTGTATGATTGATATTGTATGATTGTGATTGTATGATTGTGATTGTATGATTGTGATTGTATGATTATGATTGTATGATTGTGATTGTATGATTGTGATTTTATGATTGTGATTGTATGCTTGTGAATGTACGATTGTGATTGTATGATTGTGATTGTATGATTTTGATAGTACGATTGTGATTGTATGATTGTGATTGTATGATTGTGATTGTATGATTGTGATTGTATGATTGTGATTGTATGATTGTGATTGTATGATTGTGATTGTATGAGTGTGATGTATGATTGTAATTGTATGATTATGATTGTATGATTGTGATTTTGTGATTGTGATTGTATGATTGTATTTGGGAGATTGTATTTGGGATATTGTAATTGTATGATTGCGATTGTATGATTGTGATTGTATGATTGTGATTGTATGATTGTGATTGTATGATTGTGATTGTAAGATTGTGATTGTATGATTGTGATTGTATGATTGTATTTGCGAGATTGTATTTGGGATACTGTAATTGTATGATTGCGATTGTATGATTGCGATTGTATGATTGTGATTGTATGATTGTGTCTGTATGATTGTGATTGTATGATTGTATTTGGGAGATTGTATTTGGGATATTGTAATTATATGATTGCGATTGAATGATTGTGATTGTATGATTGTGATGTATGATTGTAATTGTATGATTATGATTGTATGATTGTGATTGTATGATTGTGATGGTATGATTGTGATTGTATGATTGCGATCGTATGATTGTGATTGTACGATTATGATTGTATGATTGTGATTGTATGATTGCGATTGTATGATTGTGATTGTATGATTAAGTTTGTATTTTTGTGATTTTATGATTGTGATTGTATGATTGTGATTGTATGCTTGCGATTGTATGAATGTGATTGTATGATTGTGATTGTATGATTGTGATTGTATGATTGTGATTGTATGATCGTGATTGTATGATTGTGATTGTATGATTGCGATTGTATGAATGCGATTGTATGATTGTGATTGCATAATTGTGGTTGTATGATTGTGATTGTATGATTGTGATTGTCTGATTGTGGTTGTATGATTGTAATTGTGTGATTGAGATTGTATGATTGTGATTGTATGATTGCGATTGTATGATTGCGATTGTATGATTGCGATTGTATGATTGTGATTGTATGATTGTGATTGTATGATTGTGATTGTATGATTGTGATTGTATGATTGTGATTGCATGACTGTGATTGTATGATTGTGATTGTATGATTGTTAAAGTATGATTGTGATGGTATGATTGTTAAAGTATGATTGTGATGGTATGATTGTGATGGTATGATTGTGATGGTATGATTGTGATGGTATGATTGTGATTGTATGATTGTGATTGTATGATTGTGATGTATGATTGTAATTGTATGATTATGATTGTATGATTGTGATAGTATGATTGTGATTGTATGATTGTATTTGGGAGATTGTAGTTGGGAGATTGTATTTGGGAGATTGTATTTGGCAGATTGTATTTGGGAGATTGTAATTGTATGATTGCGATTGTATGATTGTGATTGTATGATTGTGATTGTATGATTGTGATTGTATGATTGTGATTGTATGATTGTGAAAGTATGATTGTGATTGTATGATAATGATTGTATGATTGTGGTTGTGCGATTGTGATTGTACGATTGTGATTGTACGATTGTGATTGTATGATTGTGATTGCATGATTATGATTGTATGATTGTGATTGCATGATTGTGATTGTATGATTGTGATTGCATGATTTTGAATGTATGATTGTGATTGTATGATTGTGATTGTATGATTGTGATTGTATGATTGTGATTGTATGATTGTGATTGTATGATTGTCATTGTATGATTGTGATGGTATGATTGTGATTGTATGATTGTGATTGTATGATTGTGATTGTATGATTATGATTGTATGATTGCGATTGTATGATTGTATTTGGGTGATTGTATTTTGGAGATTGTATTTGGGAGATTGTATTTGGGAGATTGTAATTGTATGATTGCGATTGTATGATTGTGATTGTATGATTGCGATTGTATGATTGTGATTGTATGATTGTGATGTATGATTGTAATTGTATGATTATGATTGTATGATTGTGATTGTATGATTGTGATTGTATGATTGTATTTGGGAGATTGTAGTTGGGAGATTGCATTTGGGAGATTGTATTTGGCAGATTGTATTTGGGAGATTGTAATTGTATGATTGCGATTGTATGATTGTGATTGTATGATTGCGATTGTATGATTGTGATTGTATGATTGTGATGTATGATTGTAATTGTATGATTATGATTGTATGATTGTGATTGTATAATTGAGATTGTATGATTGTGATTGTATGCTTGCGATTGCATGATTGTGATTGTATGATTGTGATTGTATGATTGTGATTGTATGATTGTGATTGTATGATTATGATTGTATGATTGTGATTGTATGATTGTGATTGTATGATTGTGATTGTATGATTGTGATAGTATGATTGTGATTGTATGATTGTGATTGTATGACTGTGATTGTATGATTGTGATTGTATGATTGTGATTGTATGATTGTGAAAGTATGATTGTGATGGTATGATTGTGATTGTATGATTGTGATTGTATGATTGTGATTGTATGATTGCGATTGTATGATTGTGATTACATGATTGTGATTGTATGATTGCGATTGTATGATTGTGATTGTATGATTGCGATTGTATGATTGTGATTGTATGATTGTGATGTATGATTGTAATTGTATGATTATGATTGTATGATTGTGATTGTATGATTGTGATTGTATGATTGTGATTGTATGATTGTGATTGTATGATTGTATTTGGGAGATTGTAGTTGGGAGATTGTATTTGGGAGATTGTATTTGGGAGATTGTATTTGGGAGATTGTAATTGTATGATTGCGATTGTATGATTGTGATTGTATGATTGCGATTGTATGAATGCGATTGTATGATTGTGATTGTATGATTGTGATTGTATGATTGTGATTGTATGATTGTGATTGTATGATTGTATTTAGGAGATTGTGATTGTATGATTGTATTTGGGAGATTGTATTTGGGATATTGTAATTGTATGATTGCGATTGTATGATTGTGATTGTATGATTGTGATGTATGATTGTAATTGTATGATTATGATTGTATGATTGTGATTGTATGATTGAGATTGTATGATTGTGATTGTATGCTTGCGATTGTATGAATGTGATTGTATGATTGATATTGTATGATTGTGATTGTATGATTGTGATTGTATGACTGTGATTGTATGATTATGATTGTATGATTGTGATTGTATGATTGTGATTTTATGATTGTGATTGTATGCTTGTGAATGTACGATTGTGATTGTATGATTGTGATTGTATGATTTTGATAGTACGATTGTGATTGTATGATTGTGATTGTATGATTGTGATTGTATGATTGTGATTGTATGATTGTGATTGTATGATTGTGATTGTATGATTGTGATTGTATGAGTGTGATGTATGATTGTAATTGTATGCTTATGATTGTATGATTGTGATTTTGTGATTGTGATTGTATGATTGTATTTGGGAGATTGTATTTGGGATATTGTAATTGTATGATTGCGATTGTATGATTGTGATTGTATGATTGTGATTGTATGATTGTGATTGTATGATTGTGATTGTATGATTGTGATTGTATGATTGTATTTGCGAGATTGTATTTGGGATACTGTAATTGTATGATTGCGATTGTATGATTGCGATTGTATGATTGTGATTGTATGATTGTGTATGTATGATTGTGATTGTATGATTGTATTTGGGAGATTGTATTTGGGATATTGTAATTATATGATTGCGATTGAATGATTGTGATTGTATGATTGTGATGTATGATTGTAATTGTATGATTATGATTGTATGATTGTGATTGTATGATTGTGATGGTATGATTGTGATTGTATGATTGCGATCGTATGATTGTGATTGTACGATTATGATTGTATGATTGTGATTGTATGATTGCGATTGTATGATTGTGATTGTATGATTAAGTTTGTATTTTTGTGATTTTATGATTGTGATTGTATGATTGTGATTGTATGATTGTGATTGTATGATTGCGATTGTATGAATGCGATTGTATGATTGTGATTGCATAATTGTGGTTGTATGATTGTGATTGTATGATTGTGATTGTCTGATTGTGGTTGTATGATTGTAATTGTATGATTGAGATTGTATGATTGTGATTGTATGATTGCGATTGTATGATTGCGATTGTATGATTGCGATTGTATGATTGTGATTGTATGATTGTGATTGTATGATTGTGATTGTCTGATTGTGATTGTATGATTGTGATTGCATGACTGTGATTGTATGATTGTGATTGTATGATTGTTAAAGTATGATTGTGATGGTATGATTGATAAAGTATGATTGTGATGGTATGATTGTGATTGTATGATTGTGATTGTATGATTGTGATTGTATGATTGTGATTGTATGATTGTGATTGTATGATTGTGATTGTATGATTGTGATTGTATGATTGTGATAGTATGATTGTGATTGTATGATTGCGATTGTATGATTGTGATTGTATGATTGCGATTGTATGAATGCTATTGTATGATTGTGATTGTATGATTGTGGTTGTATGATTGTGATTGTATGATTGTGATTGTATGATTGTGATTGTATGATTGTGATTGTATGATTGTGATTGTATGATTGTATTTGGGAGATTGTATTTGGGATATTGTAATTATATGATTGCGATTGTATGATTGTGATTGTATGATTGTGATGTATGATTGTAATTGTATGATTATGATTGTATGATTGTGATTGTATGATTGAGATTGTATGATTGTGTTTGTATGCTTGCGATTGTATGAATGTGATTGTATGATTGTGATTGTATGATTGTGATTGTATGATTGTGATTGTATGATTGTGATTGTATGATTGTGATTGTATGATTGTGATTGTATGATTGTGATTGTATGATTGTGATTGTATGATTGTGATTTTATGATTGTGATTGTATGATTGTGAATGTACGATTGTGATTGTATGATTGTGATTGTATGATTTTGATAGTACGATTGTGATTGTATGATTGCGATTGTATGATTGTGATTGTATGATTGTGTATGTATGATTGTGATTGTATGATTGTATTTGGGAGATTGTATTTGGGATATTGTAATTATATGATTGTGATTGAATGATTGTGATTGTATGATTGTGATGTATGATTGTAATTGTATGATTATGATTGTATGATTGTGATTGTATGATTGAGATTGTATGATTGTTATTGTATGCTTGCGATTGTATGAATGTGATTGTATGATTGTGATGGTATGATTGTGATTGTATGATTGTGATTGTATGATTGTATTTGGGAGATTGTATTTGGGATATTGTAATTGTATGATTGCGATTGTATGATTGTGATTGTATGATTGTGATGTATGATTGTAATTGTATGATTATGATTTTATGATTGTGATTGTATGATTGAGATTGTATGATTGTTATTGTATGCTTGCGATTGTATGAATGTGATTGTATGATTGTGATGGTATGATTGTGATTGTATGATTGTGATTGTATGATTGTGATTGTATGATTGTGATTGTATGATTGTGATTGTATGATTGTGATTGTATGATTGTGATAGTATGATTGTGATTGTATGATTGTGATTGTATGACTGTGATTGTATGATTGTGATTGTATGATTGTGATTGTATGATTGTGAAAGTATGATTGTGATGGTATGATTGTGATTGTATGATTGTGATTGTATGATTGTGATTGTATGAGTGTGATTGTCTGATTGTGGTTGTGCGATTGTGATTGTACGATTGTGATTGTACGATTGTTATTGAATGATTGTGATTGTATGATTCTGATTGCATGATTGTGATTGTATGATTTTGATAGTACGATTGTGATTGTATGATTGCGATTGTATGATTGTGATTGTATGATTGTGTATGTATGATTGTGATTGTATGATTGTATTTGGGAGATTGTATTTGGGATATTGTAATTATATGATTGTGATTGAATGATTGTGATTGTATGATTGTGATGTATGATTGTAATTGTATGATTATGATTGTATGATTGTGATTGTATGATTGAGATTGTATGATTGTTATTGTATGCTTGCGATTGTATGAATGTGATTGTATGATTGTGATGGTATGATTGTGATTGTATGATTGTGATTGTATGATTGTATTTGGGAGATTGTATTTGGGATATTGTAATTGTATGATTGCGATTGTATGATTGTGATTGTATGATTGTGATGTATGATTGTAATTGTATGATTATGATTTTATGATTGTGATTGTATGATTGAGATTGTATGATTGTTATTGTATGCTTGCGATTGTATGAATGTGATTGTATGATTGTGATGGTATGATTGTGATTGTATGATTGTGATTGTATGATTGTGATTGTATGATTGTGATTGTATGATTGTGATTGTATGATTGTGATTGTATGATTGTGATAGTATGATTGTGATTGTATGATTGTGATTGTATGACTGTGATTGTATGATTGTGATTGTATGATTGTGATTGTATGATTGTGAAAGTATGATTGTGATGGTATGATTGTGATTGTATGATTGTGATTGTATGATTGTGATTGTATGAGTGTGATTGTCTGATTGTGGTTGTGCGATTGTGATTGTACGATTGTGATTGTACGATTGTTATTGAATGATTGTGATTGTATGATCCTGATTGCATGATTGTGATTGCATGATTGTGATTGTATGACTGTGATTGCATGATTTTGAATGTATGATTATGATTGTATGATTGTGATTGTATGATTGCGATTGTATGATTGTGATTGTATGATTGTGATTGTATGATTGTGATTGTATGATTGTGATAGTATGATTGTGATTGTATGATTGCGATTGTATGATTGTGATTGTATGATTGCGATTGTATGAATGCTATTGTATGATTGTGATTGCATAATTGTGGTTGTATGATTGTGATTGTATGATTGTGATTGTCTGATTGTGGTTGTATGATTGTAATTGTATGATTGAGATTGTATGATTGTGATTGTATGATTGCGATTGTATGATTGCGATTGTATGATTGCGATTGTATGATTGTGATTGTATGATTGTGATTGTATGATTGTGATTGTATGATTGTGATTGTATGATTGTGATTGCATGACTGTGATTGTATGATTGTGATTGTATGATTGTTAAAGTATGATTGTGATGGTATGATTGATAAAGTATGATTGTGATGGTATGATTGTGATTGTATGATTGTGATTGTATGATTGTGATTGTATGATTGTGATTGTATGATTGTGATTGTATGATTGTGATTGTATGATTGTGATTGTATGATTGTGATAGTATGATTGTGATTGTATGATTGCGATTGTATGATTGTGATTGTATGATTGCGATTGTATGAATGCTATTGTATGATTGTGATTGTATGATTGTGGTTGTATGATTGTGATTGTATGATTGTGATTGTATGATTGTGATTGTATGATTGTGATTGTATGATTGTGATTGTATGATTGTATTTGGGAGATTGTATTTGGGATATTGTAATTGTATGATTGCGATTGTATGATTGTGATTGTATGATTGTGATGTATGATTGTAATTGTATGATTATGATTGTATGATTGTGATTGTATGATTGAGATTGTATGATTGTGATTGTATGCTTGCGATTGTATGAATGTGATTGTATGATTGTGATTGTATGATTGTGATTGTATGATTGTGATTGTATGATTGTGATTGTATGATTGTGATTGTATGATTGTGATTGTATGATTGTGATTTTATGATTGTGATTGTATGATTGTGATTGTATGATTATGATTGTATGATTGCGATTGTATGATTGTATTTGAGTGATTGTATTTGGGAGATTGTATTTGGGAGATTGTAATTGTATGATTGCGATTGTATGATTGTGATTGTATGATTGCGATTGTATGAATGCGATTGTATGATTGTGATTGTATGATTGTGATTGTATGATTGTGATTGTATGATAGTGATTGTATGATTGTATTTGGGAGATTGTGATTGTATGATTGTATTTGGGAGATTGTATTTGGGATATTGTAATTATATGATTGCGATTGTATGATTGTGATTGTATGATTGTGATGTATGATTGTAATTGTATGATTATGATTGTATGATTGTGATTGTATGATTGAGATTGTATGATTGTGATTGTATGCTTGCGATTGTATGAATGTGATTGTATGATTGTGATTGTATGATTGTGATTGTATGATTGTGATTGTATGATTGTGATTGTATGATTGTGATTGTATGATTGTGATTGTATGATTGTGATTGTATGATTGTGATTGTATGATTGTGATTGTATGATTGTGATTTTATGATTGTGATTGTATGATTGTGAATGTACGATTGTGATTGTATGATTGTGATTGTATGATTTTGATAGTACGATTGTGATTGTATGATTGTGATTGTATGATTGTGATTGTATGATTGTGATTGTATGATTGTGATTGTATGATTGTGATTGTATGATTGTATTTGCGAGATTGTATTTGGGATACTGTAATTGTATGATTGCGATTGTATGATTGCGATTGTATGATTGTGATTGTATGATTGTGTATGTATGATTGTGATTGTATGATTGTATTTGGGAGATTGTATTTGGGATATTGTAATTATATGATTGTGATTGAATGATTGTGATTGTATGATTGTGATGTATGATTGTAATTGTATGATTATGATTGTATGATTGTGATTGTATGATTGAGATTGTATGATTGTTATTGTATGCTTGCGATTGTATGAATGTGATTGTATGATTGTGATGGTATGATTGTGATTGTATGATTGTGATTGTATGATTGTATTTGGGAGATTGTATTTGGGATATTGTAATTGTATGATTGCGATTGTATGATTGTGATTGTATGATTGTGATGTATGATTGTAATTGTATGATTATGATTTTATGATTGTGATTGTATGATTGAGATTGTATGATTGTTATTGTATGCTTGCGATTGTATGAATGTGATTGTATGATTGTGATGGTATGATTGTGATTGTATGATTGTGATTGTATGATTGTGATTGTATGATTGTGATTGTATGATTGTGATTGTATGATTGTGATTGTATGATTGTGATAGTATGATTGTGATTGTATGATTGTGATTGTATGACTGTGATTGTATGATTGTGATTGTATGATTGTGATTGTATGATTGTGAAAGTATGATTGTGATGGTATGATTGTGATTGTATGATTGTGATTGTATGATTGTGATTGTATGAGTGTGATTGTCTGATTGTGGTTGTGCGATTGTGATTGTACGATTGTGATTGTACGATTGTTATTGAATGATTGTGATTGTATGATTCTGATTGCATGATTGTGATTGCATGATTGTGATTGTATGATTGTGATTGCATGATTTTGAATGTATGATTATGATTGTATGATTGTGATTGTATAATTGCGATTGTATGATTGTGATTGTATGATTATGATTGTATTTTTGTGATTGTATGATTGTGATTGTATGATTGTGATTGTATGATTGTGATTGTATGATTGTGATTGTATGATTGTGATTGTATGATTGTGATTGTATGATTGTGATTGTATGATTGTGATTGTATGATTGTGATTGTATGATTGTGATTGTATGATTGTGATTGTATGATTGTGATTGTATGATTGTGATTGTATGATTGTGATTGTATGATTGTGATTGTCTGATTGTGGTTGTGCGATTGTGATTGTACGATTGTGATTGTACGATTGTGATTGTAGGATTGTGATTGTATGATTGTGATTGTATGATTGTGATTGTATGATTGTGATTGTATGATTGTGATTGTATGATTGTGATTGTATGATTGTGATTGTATGAGTGTGATGTATGATTGTAATTGTATGATTATGATTGTATGATTGTGATTTTGTGATTGTGATTGTATGATTGTATTTGGGAGATTGTATTTGGGATATTGTAATTGTATGATTGCGATTGTATGATTGTGATTGTATGATTGTGATTGTATGATTGTGATTGTATGATTGTGATTGTATGATTGTGATTGTATGATTGTGATTGTATGATTGTGATTGTATGATTGTATTTGCGAGATTGTATTTGGGATACTGTAATTGTATGATTGCGATTGTATGATTGCGATTGTATGATTGTGATTGTATGATTGTGTATGTATGATTGTGATTGTATGATTGTATTTGGGAGATTGTATTTGGGATATTGTAATTATATGATTGCGATTGAATGATTGTGATTGTATGATTGTGATGTATGATTGTAATTGTATGATTATGATTGTATGATTGTGATTGTATGATTGTGATGGTATGATTGTGATTGTATGATTGCGATCGTATGATTGTGATTGTACGATTATGATTGTATGATTGTGATTGTATGATTGCGATTGTATGATTGTGATTGTATGATTAAGTTTGTATTTTTGTGATTTTATGATTGTGATTGTATGATTGTGATTGTATGATTGTGATTGTATGATTGCGATTGTATGAATGCGATTGTATGATTGTGATTGTATGATTGTGATTGTATGATTGTGATTGTATGATTGTGATAGTATGATTGTGATTGTATGATTGCGATTGTATGATTGTGATTGTATGATTGCGATTGTATGAATGCTATTGTATGATTGTGATTGTATGATTGTGGTTGTATGATTGTGATTGTATGATTGTGATTGTATGATTGTGATTGTATGATTGTGATTGTATGATTGTGATTGTATGATTGTATTTGGGAGATTGTATTTGGGATATTGTAATTGTATGATTGCGATTGTATGATTGTGATTGTATGATTGTGATGTATGATTGTAATTGTATGATTATGATTGTATGATTGTGATTGTATGATTGAGATTGTATGATTGTGATTGTATGCTTGCGATTGTATGAATGTGATTGTATGATTGTGATTGTATGATTGTGATTGTATGATTGTGATTGTATGATTGTGATTGTATGATTGTGATTGTATGATTGTGATTGTATGATTGTGATTTTATGATTGTGATTGTATGATTGTGATTGTATGATTATGATTGTATGATTGCGATTGTATGATTGTATTTGAGTGATTGTATTTGGGAGATTGTATTTGGGAGATTGTAATTGTATGATTGCGATTGTATGATTGTGATTGTATGATTGCGATTGTATGAATGCGATTGTATGATTGTGATTGTATGATTGTGATTGTATGATTGTGATTGTATGATAGTGATTGTATGATTGTATTTGGGAGATTGTGATTGTATGATTGTATTTGGGAGATTGTATTTGGGATATTGTAATTATATGATTGCGATTGTATGATTGTGATTGTATGATTGTGATGTATGATTGTAATTGTATGATTATGATTGTATGATTGTGATTGTATGATTGAGATTGTATGATTGTGATTGTATGCTTGCGATTGTATGAATGTGATTGTATGATTGTGATTGTATGATTGTGATTGTATGATTGTGATTGTATGATTGTGATTGTATGATTGTGACTGTATGATTGTGATTGTATGATTGTGATTGTATGATTGTGATTGTATGATTGTGATTTTATGATTGTGATTGTATGATTGTGAATGTACGATTGTGATTGTATGATTGTGATTGTATGATTTTGATAGTACGATTGTGATTGTATGATTGTGATTGTATGATTGTGATTGTATGATTGTGATTGTATGATTGTGATTGTATGATTGTGATTGTATGATTGTATTTGCGAGATTGTATTTGGGATACTGTAATTGTATGATTGCGATTGTATGATTGCGATTGTATGATTGTGATTGTATGATTGTGTATGTATGATTGTGATTGTATGATTGTATTTGGGAGATTGTATTTGGGATATTGTAATTATATGATTGTGATTGAATGACTGTGATTGTATGATTGTGATGTATGATTGTAATTGCATGATTATGATTGTATGATTGTGATTGTATGATTGTGATGGTATGATTGTGATTGTATGATTGCGATCGTATGATTGTGATTGTACGATTATGATTGTATGATTGTGATTGTATGATTGCGATTGTATGATTGTGATTGTATGATTAAGTTTGTATTTTTGTGATTTTATGATTGTGATTGTATGATTGTGATTGTATGATCGTGATTGTATGATTGTGATTGTATGATTGTGATGGTATGATTGTGATTGTATGATTGCGATCGTATGATTGTGATTGTACGATTATGATTGTATGATTGTGATTGTATGATTGCGATTGTATGATTGTGATTGTATGATTAAGTTTGTATTTTTGTGATTTTATGATTGTGATTGTATGATTGTGATTGTATGCTTGCGATTGTATGAATGTGATTGTATGATTGTGATTGTATGATTGTGATTGTATGATTGTGATTGTATGATCGTGATTGTATGATTGTGATTGTATGATTGCGATTGTATGAATGCGATTGTATGATTGTGATTGCATAATTGTGGTTGTATGATTGTGATTGTATGATTGTGATTGTCTGATTGTGGTTGTATGATTGTAATTGTATGATTGAGATTGTATGATTGTGATTGTATGATTGCGATTGTATGATTGCGATTGTATGATTGCGATTGTATGATTGTGATTGTATGATTGTGATTGTATGATTGTGATTGTATGATTGTGATTGTATGATTGTGATTGCATGACTGTGATTGTATGATTGTGATTGTATGATTGTTAAAGTATGATTGTGATGGTATGATTGTTAAAGTATGATTGTGATGGTATGATTGTGATTGTATGATTGTGATAGTATGATTGTGATTGTATGATTGCGATTGTATGATTGTGATTGTATGATTGCGATTGTATGAATGCTATTGTATGATTGTGATTGTATGATTGTGGTTGTATGATTGTGATTGTATGATTGTGATTGTATGATTGTGATTGTATGATTGTGATTGTATGATTGTGATTGTATGATTGTGATTGTATGATTGTATTTGCGAGATTGTATTTGGGATACTGTAATTGTATGATTGCGATTGTATGATTGCGATTGTATGATTGTGATTGTATGATTGTGTATGTATGATTGTGATTGTATGATTGTATTTGGGAGATTGTATTTGGGATATTGTAATTATATGATTGTGATTGAATGATTGTGATTGTATGATTGTGATGTATGATTGTAATTGCATGATTATGATTGTATGATTGTGATTGTATGATTGTGATGGTATGATTGTGATTGTATGATTGCGATCGTATGATTGTGATTGTACGATTATGATTGTATGATTGTGATTGTATGATTGCGATTGTATGATTGTGATTGTATGATTAAGTTTGTATTTTTGTGATTTTATGATTGTGATTGTATGATTGTGATTGTATGATTGTGATTGTATGATTGCGATTGTATGAATGCGATTGTATGAGTGTGATTGTGTGATTGTGGTTGTGCGATTGATATTGTACGATTGTGATTGTACGATTGTGATTGAATGATTGTGATTGTATGATTAAGATTCTATGATTGTGATTGCATGATTGTGATTGTATGATTGTGATTGTATGACTGTGATTGTATGATTGTGATTGTACGATTGTTAAAGTATGATTGTGATGGTATGATTGTTAAAGTATGATTGTGATGGTATGATTGTGATGGTATGATTGTGATTGTATGATTGTGATTGTATGATTGTGATTGTATGATTGTGATTGTATGATTGTGATAGTATGATTGTGATTGTATGATTGCGATTGTATGATTGTGATTGTATGATTGCGATTGAATGAATGCTATTGTATGATTGTGATTGTATGATTGTGATTGTATGATTGTGATCGTATGATTGTGATTGTATGATTGTGATTGTATGATTGTATTTGGGAGATTGTATTTGGGATATTGTAATTGTATGATTGCGATTGTATGATTGTGATTGTATGATTGTGATGTATGATTGTAATTGTATGATTATGATTGTATGATTGTGATTGTATGATTGAGATTGTATGATTGTTATTGTATGCTTGCGATTGTATGAATGTGATTGTATGATTGTGATGGTATGATTGTGATTGTATGATTGTGATTGTATGATTGTGATTGTATGATTGTGATTGTATGATTGTGATTGTATGATTGTGATTGTATGGTTGTGATTGTATGATTGTGAATGGACGATTGTGATTGTACGATTGCGATTGTATGATTGTGATTGTATGATTGTGATTGTATGATTGTGATTGTATGATTGTGATTGTATGATTGTGATTGTATGATTGTGATTGTATGATTGTGATTGTATGATTGCGATTGTATGATTGCGATTGTATGATTGTGATTGCATGATTGTGATTGTATGATTGTGATTGTATGATTGTGATTGTATGATTGTCATTGTATGACTGTGATTGTATGATTGTGATTGTATGATTGTTAAAGTATGATTGTGATGGTATGATTGTTAAAGTATGATTGTGATGGTATGATTGTGATTGTATGATTGTGATTGTATGATTGCGATTGTATGATTGTGATTGTATGATTGCGATTGTATGAATGCTATTGTATGATTGTGATTGTATGATTGTGATTGTATGATTGTGATTGTATGATTGTGATTGTATGATTGTGATTGTATGATTGTGATTGTATGATTGTGATTGTATGATTGTGATTGTATGATTGTATTTGGGAGATTGTATTTGGGATATTGTAATTGTATGACTGCGATTGTATGATTGTGATTGTATAATTGTGATGTATGATTGTAATTGTATGATTATGATTGTATGATTGTGATTGTATGATTGAGATTGTATGATTGTTATTGTATGCTTGCGATTGTATGAATGTGATTGTATGATTGTGATTGTATGATTGTGATTGTATGATTGTGATTGTATGATTGTGATTGTATGATTGTGATTGTATGATTGTGATTGTATGATTGTGATTGTATGGTTGTGATTGTATGATTGTGAATGTACGATTGTGATTGTACGATTGCGATTGTATGATTGTGATTGTATGATTGTGATTGCATGATTGTGATTGCATGATTTCGAATGTATGATTGTGATTGTATGATTGTGATTGTATGATTGTGATTGTATGATTGTGATTGTATGATTGTGATTGTATGATTGTGATTGTATGATTGTGATTGTATGATTGTGATTGTATGATTGTGATTGTATGATTGTGGTTGTGCGATTGTGATTGTACGATTGTTATTGAATGATTCTGATTGTATGATTGTGATTGCATGATTGTGATTGTATGATTGTGATTGCATGATTTTGAATGTATGATTATGATTGTATGATTGTGATTGTATGATTGCGATTGTATGATTGTGATTGTATGATTATGATTGTATTTTTGTGATTGTATGATTGTGATTGAATGATTGTGATTGTATGATTGTGATTTTATGATTGTGATTGTATGATTGTGATTGTATGATTGTGATTGTATGATTGTGATTGTATGATTGTGATTGTATGATTGTATTTGGGAGATTGTATTTGGGATATTGTAATTGTATGATTGCGATTGTATGATTGTGATTGTATGATTGTGATTGTATGATTGTGATTGTATGATTGTGATTGTATGATTGTGATTGTATGACTGTGATTGTATGATTGTGATTGTATGATTGTTAAAGTATGATTGTGATGGTATGATTGTTAAAGTATGATTGTGATGGTATGATTGTGATTGTATGATTGTGATTGTATGATTGTGATTGTATGGTTGTGATTGTATGATTGTGATTGTATGATTGTGATAGTATGATTGTGATTGTATGATTGCGATTGTATGATTGTGATTGTATGATTGCGATTGCATGAATGCTATT